>NC_141023.1:3627500-3640000 GCF_052040795.2 Danio rerio
AATTAGCATGTTACTATCATGATTCTAGCATGAATTAGCATGTTATTAGCATGATTCTAGCATGAATTAGCATGTTATTAGCAAGATTCTATTATAAATTAGCATGTTATGAACATGAATGTAGTATGAATTAGCATGTTACTAGCATGATTCTAGTATGAATTAGCATGTCACATAGCATGCTTAGGTGGTTGCTAGGGTATTCTGAGTGGTTACTAAGTCGTTGCTAGGCAGTTGTTAGGGTGTCCTGAGTGGTTGCTAGGTGGTTGCTAAGGTGTTGCTTGGCGGTTGCTAGGGTGTTCTGAGTGGTTGCTAGGTGGTTGCTAAGGTGTTGCTAGGTGGTTGCTAAGGTGTCCTAAGTGGTTGCTAGGTAGTTGCTAGGGTATTCTTAGTGGTTGCTAAGGCGTTGCTAGGTGGTTGCTAGGGTGTCCTGAGTGGTTGCTAGGTGGTTGCTAAGGCGTTGCTAGGCAGTTGCTAGGGTGTTCTGAGTGGTTGCTAGGTGGTTGCTAAGGTGTTGCTAGGCGGTTGCTAAGGTGTCTCAAGTGGTTGCTAGGTGGTTGCTAAGGTGTTGCTAGATGGTTGCTAGGGTATTCTAATTGGTTGCTAAGGCGTTGCTAGGCGGTTGCTAGGGTGTCCTGAGTGGTCGCTAGGCCCTTACTAAGGCATTACTAGGCCGCTGCTAGGCGGTTGCTAGGGTAATTTGGGTGGTTGCTAGGCAGTTGCTAGGGTACCCTGGGTGGTTACTAGGCAAGCCTCACATACATGCTTGATAAAACATTTAAACTAAGTAAGCATGTCTAGCAAGTTACAGTACTTGGCTAGTCAATATTAGCATGTAGCTAATCACTGCTAGCATGTGTAGCATATAGGAAGTTCCGTTTGCTAGCATGAGTCAAACGAGCCAATCTCCAAGTCTCTACGATGTTCTGATGCTGAGATATAGCTGTTGATGAATGGTTGCTAGGGTACTTTGTTTTGTTGCTATGGGCGAGGTTACAGAGTGCACTTGAATGTGGTTGGCTGTCTAAGTCAAATGAACCAACCCCAATGTCTCTATGACACTGCTATGCAAAGATATGCATCTTGGCCTATTTTAATGGAAGTCTATGGAATCAATTTGGGGGCGTGGCTTGTGAGCTTCATTATCATATTGAGATGCTCATTGGTTGTCTGAGTCAGATGAGCCATCCACCAAGTCAATAGGACAATGCTAAGCAAAGATATGCATGTAGGCCAGTTATTAACATCAGTCTAGTATGAATTAGCATGTTACTAGCATGATTCTAGTACAAATTAGCATGTCATTAGCATGTTTCCAGTATGAGTTAGCATGTCATTAGCATGATTAGCATATGAGTAGCATGTTGCTAGCATGATTGGCATGTCATTAGCATGTTAGAATTATAAGCATTTGATAGCACAGCTAATTACTGTCTATAGGACAGTTGCTAGGGTGCAGTATGTGGTAGTTAGGGGTGTGGCTAGAAAGTTAAAAGGCCATCAGTGATTGGCTGCTGGCTAGACTGAGTTAAATGAGCTCAGCCATTAGTCTCTATGACAGTCTGATGCTGAGTTATGAGCTCACAAAGTTTGATCCCATGTTAAGTCAATGAGAGTCTTTTGTAATGGAAGTCTACGGGACAGTTGCTAGGGTGCAGTATGTGGTAGTTAGGGGTGTGGCTACAAAGTTAAAAGCTCATCAGTTATTGGCAGATTGGTAGTCAGAGTTAAATGAGCTCAGCCATTAGTCTGTAGGATAGTTTGTTTCAGAGTTATTAGCTCACAAAGTTTGATTCCATGTAAAGTCAATGAGAGTCTTTGTAATGGAAGTCTATGGGACAGTTGCTAGGGTGCAGTATGTGGTAGTTTGGGGTGTGGCTAGAAAGTTAAAAGCTCATCAGTTATTGGCAGTTTGGTATTCGGAGTTAAATGAGCTCAGCCATTAGTCTGTAGGATAGTCTGATTTAGAGTTATGAGCTCACAAAGTTTGATCCCATGTTAAGTCAATGAGAGTCTATTGAATGGAAGTCTATGGGACAGTTACTAGGGTCCAAAAGTGGTTGCTAGGGCGTGGCTAGAAAGTTTAAAGGTTATCAGTCATTGGCAGTTTGATAGTCTGAGTTAAATGAGCCCAGTTAGAAGTCTGTGCAACAGTCTGACGCAGAGTTATGAGGTCACAAAGTTTGATCCAATGTTAAGTCTATGGGATTTTTCCGACAGTCCCGGGACGTTTTTCGGAAAACCGAAAGTCGGATCAGTCGGAAAAGATATAGCATAAAGAGTCAGACCAGTTTGGAGGTCTGGTGTGAGTTTGGTGGTAATAGCTTGAAAGTTCAAGGAGCAGATAGATTTTGAATTTTAGTCTCAGAAGAAGAATAAATAAAAATAATAACTAGATTATTAAAGTTCGTCGAGACAAACTTTAGGCTGGCTTGAGAAAGTCTGTTGGAAATAGTTTGTTTAATTTAAACAGTTTTAAAAAGTATGAAACGAAGATAGATAGATAGATAGATAGATAGATAGATAGATAGATAGATAGATAGATAGATAGATAGATAGATAGATAGATAGATAGATAGATAAAAGCAGTTTGAAAAAGGATAGATAGATAGATAGTTTTGAGGTCACAAAGTTAGATCTATTGTTAAGTCAATGACAGTCTTTTGCAATAAAAGTCTATGGGACAGTTGTTGCTAGGGTGCAGTATCTGGTAGTTAGGGTGTGGCTAGAAAGTTAAAAGCTCATCAGTGATTGGCAGTTTGGTAGTCTGAGTTAAATGAGCTCAGTCATTAGTCAGTATGACAGTGTGATGCAGAGTTATGAGCTCACAAATTTTGATCCCATGTTAAGTCAATGAGAGTCCTTTGAATGGAAGTCTATGGGACAGTTTCTAGGGTCCAAAAGTGGTTGCTAGGGCGTGGCCAGAAAGTTAAAACCTCATCAGTTATTGGCAGTTAGGTAGTCTGAGTTAAATGAGCCCAGTTAGAAGTCTGTGTGACAGTCTGACGCAGAGTTATAAGGTCACAAAGTTTGGTCCAATGTTAAGTCTATGGGATTTTTCCGACGGTCCCGGGACGTTTTTCGGAAAATCGAAAGTCGGATCAGTCGGAAAAGATATGGCATACCGAGTCAGAATAGTTTGGAGGTCTGGTGTGAGTTTGGGGGTCATAGCTCGAAAGCTCTAGGAGGAGATAGATTTTGAATTTTAGTCTCAGAAGAAGAAGAATAATATATAAAAAAAATAATAAGTTTAAATAGGATTTCAGTAGTCTGGCTTGTTTCTCAAGCCAGCCTAATAATAACTAGATTATTAAAGTTCGTCGAGACAAACTTTAGGCTGGCTTGAGAAAGTCTGTTGGAAATAGTTTGTTTAATTTACACAGTTTTAAAAAGTATGAAACGATAGATAGATAGATAGATAGATAGATAGATAGATAGATAGATAGATAGATAGATAGATAGATAGATAGATAGATAGATAGATAGATAGATAGATAGATTAAAGCAGTTTATAGATAGATAGATAGATAGATAGATAGATAGATAGATAGATAGATAGATAGATAGATAGATAGATAGATAGATAGATAGATAGATAGATAGATAGATAGATAAAAAGCAGTTTATAGATAGATAGATAGATAGATAGATAGATAGATAGATAGATAGATAGATAGATAGATAGATAGATAGATTAAAGCAGTTTATATATAGATAGATAGATAGATAGATAGATAGATAGATAGATAGATAGATAGATAGATAGATAGATAGATAGATAGATAGATAGATAGATAGATAAAAACAGTTTATAGATAGATAGATAGATAGATAGATAGATAGATAGATAGATAGATAGATAGATAGATAGATAGATAGATAGATAGATAGATAGATAGATTAAAGCAGTTTATATATAGATAGATAGATAGATAGATAGATAGATAGATAGATAGATAGATAGATAGATAGATAGATAGATAGATAGATAGATAGATAGATTAAAGCAGTTTATATATAGATAGATAGATAGATAGATAGATAGATAGATAGATAGATAGATAGATAGATAGATAGATAGATAGATAAAAACAGTTTATAGATAGATAGATAGATAGATAGATAGATAGATAGATAGATAGATAGATAGATAGATAGATAGATAGATAGATAGATAGATAGATAGATAGATAAAAAGCAGTTTATAGATAGATAGATAGATAGATAGATAGATAGATAGATAGATAGATAGATAGATAGATAGATAGATAGATAGATAGATAGATAGATAGAAACAGTTTATAGATAGATAGATAGATAGATAGATAGATAGATAGATAGATAGATAGATAGATAGATAGATAGATAGATAGATAGATAGATAGATAGATTAAAGCAGTTTATAGATAGATAGATAGATAGATAGATAGATAGATAGATAGATAGATAGATAGATAGATAGATAGATAGATAGATAGATAGATAGATAGATAGATTAAAGCAGTTTATAGATAGATAGATAGATAGATAGATAGATAGATAGATAGATAGATAGATAGATAGATAGATAGATAGATAGATTAAAGCAGTTTATATATAGATAGATAGATAGATAGATAGATAGATAGATAGATAGATAGATAGATAGATAGATAGATAGATAGATAGATAGATAGATAGATAGATAAAAACAGTTTATAGATAGATAGATAGATAGATAGATAGATAGATAGATAGATAGATAGATAGATAGATAGATAGATAGATAGATAGATAGATAGATAGATTAAAGCAGTTTATATATAGATAGATAGATAGATAGATAGATAGATAGATAGATAGATAGATAGATAGATAGATAGATAGATAGATAGATAGATAGATAGATAGATAGATAGATAGATTAAAGCAGTTTATATATAGATAGATAGATAGATAGATAGATAGATAGATAGATAGATAGATAGATAGATAGATAGATAGATAGATAGATAGATAAAAACAGTTTATAGATAGATAGATAGATAGATAGATAGATAGATAGATAGATAGATAGATAGATAGATAGATAGATAGATAGATAGATTAAAGCAGTTTATAGATAGATAGATAGATAGATAGATAGATAGATAGATAGATAGATAGATAGATAGATAGATAGATAGATAAAAGCAGTTTGAAAAAGGATAGATAGATAGTTTTGAGGTCACAAAGTTAAATCTATTAAGTCAATGACAGTCTTTTGCAGTAAAAGCCTATGGGACAGTTGTTGCTAGGGTGCAGTATCTGGTAGTTAGGGTGTGGCTAGAAAGTTAAAAGCTCTTTAGTTATTGGCAGTTTGGTAGTCTGAGTTAAATGAGCTCAGCCATTAGTCTGTATGACAGTCTGATGCAGAGTTATGAGCTCACAAAGTTTGATCCCATGTTAAGTCAATGAAAGTCTTTTGAATGGAAGTCTATGGGGCAGTTTCTAGGGTCCAAAAGTGGTTGCTAGGGCGTGGCCAGAAAGTTAAAAGCTCATCAGTTATTGGCAGTTAGGTAGTCTGAGTTAAATGAGCCCAGTTAGAAGTCTGTGTGACAGTCTGATGCAGAGTTATGAGGTCACGAAGTTTGGTCCAATGTTAAGTCTATGGGATTTTTCTGACGGTCCCGGGACGTTTTTCGGAAAATCGAAAGTCGGATCAGTCAGAAAAGATATGGCATAATGAGTCAGAATAGTTTGGAGGTCTGGTGTGAGTTTGGTGGTCATAGCTCGAAAGCTCTAGGAGGAGATAGATTTTGAATTTTAGTCTCAGAAGAAGAAGAATAATATATAAAAAAAATAATAAGTTTAAATAGGATTTCAGTAGTCTGGCTTGTTTCTCAAGCCAGCCTAATAATAAGTTTAAATAGGATAACAGTAGGTTGGCTTTGACAAGCCAGCCTAACTAGACAGTAAAGTTCGTCGAGACAAACTTTGAGGCTGGCTTGACAAAGCCTGTTGGTAATAGTTTATTTAGTTTAAAAACAGTTTGAAAAAGTATAAGTAGCATGTTATTAGCATGATTCTAGCATGGATTAGCATGTTATTAGCATGATTTTAGCACGATTTAGCATGTTACTAGCATAATTCTAGCATGAATTAGTGTGTTATTAGCATGATTGTAGTAAAATTAGCATGTTACTAGTGTTTTTCTAGCATGAAGTAGCATGTTATTAGCATGATTCTAGTATGAATTAGCATGTCACTAGTATGAGTCTAGTATGAATTAGCATGTTACTAGCATGATTCTAGTATAAATTAGCATGTTATTAGCATGATTCTAGCATGAATAAGTATGTTACTAGCATGATTCTAGCATGAATTAGCATGTTACTAGCATGATTCTAGTATGAATTAGCATGATTCTAGTATGAATTAGCATGTTATTAGCATGATTCTAGTATGAGTTAACATGTTAGTAGCATGATTCTAGCATGAATTAGCATGTTACTAGCATGATTCTAGCATAAATTAGCATGTTACTAGCATGATTCTAGGATGAACTAGCATGTTACTAGCATGATTCCAGTATGAATTAGCATGTTATTAGCATGATTCTAGCATGAATTAGCATGTTACTAGCATGATTCCAGTATGAATTAGCATGTTACTAGCATGAGTCTAGTATGAATTAGCATGTCATTAGCATGATTCTAGTATGAATTAGCATGTTATTAGCATGATTCTAGCATGAATTAGCATGTTACTAGCATGATTCCAGTATGAATTAGCATGTTACTAGCATGATTCTAGCATGAATTAGCATGTGCTAAGGTGTTGCTAGGTGGTTGCTAAGGTGTTGCTTGACGGTTGCTAGGGTGTCCTAAGTGGTTGCTAGGTGGTTGCTAAGGTGTTGCTGGGCGGTTGCTAGGGTGTTTTGAGTGGTTGCTAGGTGGTTGCTAAGGTGTTGCTAGGTGGTTGCTAAGGTGTCCTAAGTGGTTGCTAGATGGTTGCTAGGGTATTCTGAGTGGTTGCTAAGGCGTTGCTAGGTGGTTGCTAGGGTGTCCTGAGTGGTTGCTAGGTGGTTGCTAAGGTGTTGCTAGGTGGTTGCTAGGGTGTCCTGAGTGGTTGCTAGGTGGTTGCTAAGGCATTGCTAGGCAGTTGCTAGGGTGTTATGAGTGGTTGCTAAGGTGTTGCTAGGCGGTTGCTAAGGTGTCCCAAGTGGTTGCTAGGTGGTTGCTATGGTGTTGCTAGGTGGTTGCTAAGGTATTCTGAGTGGTTGCTAAGGCGTTGCTAGGCGGTTGCTAGGGTGTCCTGAGTGGTCGCTAGGCCCTTACTAAGGCATTACTAGGCCGTTGCTAGGTGGTTGCTAAGGTGTTGCTAGGCAGTTGCTAGGGTGTTCTGAGTGGTTGCTAGGTGGTTGCTAAGGTGTTGCTAGGCAGTTGCTAAGGTGTCTCAAGTGGTTGCTAGGTGGTTGCTAAGGTGTTGCTAGGTGGTTGCTAGGGTATTCTAATTGGTTGCTAAGGCGTTGCTAGGCGGTTGCTAGGGTGTCCTGAGTGGTCGCTAGGCCCTTACTAAGGCATTACTAGGCCGTTGCTAGGCGGTTGCTAGGGTAATTTGGGTGGTTGCTAGGCAGTTGCTAGGGTACCCTGGGTGGTTACTAGGCAAGCCTCACATACATGCTTGATAAAACATTTAAACTAAGTAAGCATGTCTAGCAAGTTACAGTACTTGGCTAGTCAATATTAGCATGTAGCTAATCACTGCTAGCATGTGTAGCATTTAGGAAGTTCCGTTTGCTAGCATGAGTCAAACGAGCCAATCTCCAAGTCTCTACGATGTTCTGATGCTGAGATATAGCTGTTGATGAATGGTTGCTAGGGTACTCTGTTTTGTTGCTATGGGCGAGGTTACAGAGTGCACTTGATTGTGGTTTGCTGTCTAAGTCAAATGAACCAACCCCCATGTCTCTATGACACTGCTATGCAAAAATATGCGTCTTGGCCTATTTTAATGGAAGTCTATGGAATCAATTTGGGGGCGTGGCTTGTGAGCTTCATTATCATATTGAGATGCTCATTGGTTGTCTGAGTCAGATGAGCCATCCCCCAAGTCAATAGGACACTGCTAAGCAAAGGTATGCATGTAGGCCAGTTATTAACATGAGTCTAGTATGAATTAGCATGTTACTAGCATGATTCTTGTACAAATTAGCATGTCATTAGCATGTTTCCAGTATGAGTTAGCATGTCATTAGCATGATTAGCATATGAGTAGCATGTTGCTAGCATGATTGGCATGTCATTAGCATGTTAGAATTATAAGCATTTGAAAGCACAGCTAATTACAGTCTATAGGACAGTTGCTAGGGTGCAGTATGTGGTAGTTAGGGGTGTGGCTAGAAAGTTAAAAGGCCATCAGTGATTGGCTGCTGGCTAGACTGAGTTAAATGAGCTCAGCCATTAGTCTCTATGACAGTCTGATGCAGAGTTATGAGCTCACAAAGTTTGATCCCATGTAAAGTCAATGAGAGTCTTTTGTAATGGAAGTCTACGGGACAGTTGCTAGGGTGCAGTATGTGGTAGTTAGGGGTGTGGCTAGAAAGTTAAAAGCTCATCAGTTATTGGCAGTTTGGTAGTCTGTATGACAGTCAGATGCAGAGTTAAGAGCTCAAAAAGTTTGATCCCATGTTAAGTCAATGAGAGTCTTTTGTAATGGAAGTCTACGGGACAGTTGCTAGGGTGAAGTATGTGGTAGTTAGGGGTGTGGCTAGAAAGTTAAAAGCTCATCAGTTATTGGCAGTTTGGTAGTCTGAGTTAAATGAGCTCAACCATTAGTCTCTATGACAGTCTGATGTAAAGTTATGAGCTCACAAAGTTTGATCCCATGTTAAGTCAATGAGAGTCTTTTGAATGGAAGTCTACGGGACAGTTGCTAGGGTGAAGTATGTGGTAGTTAGGGGTGTGGCTAGAAAGTTAAAAGCTCATCAGTTATTGGCAGTTTGGTAGTCTGAGTTAAATGAGCTCAACCATTAGTCTCTATGACAGTCTGATGTAAAGTTATGAGCTCACAAAGTTTGATCCCATGTTAAGTCAATGAGAGTCTTTTGAATGGAAGTCTACGGGACAGTTGCTAGGGTGCAGTATGTGGTAGTTAGGGGAGTGGCTAGAAAGTTAAAAGCTCATCAGTTATTGGCAGTTTGGTAGCCTGAGTTAAATGAGCTCAGCCATTAGTCTGTAGGACAGTCTGACGGAGAGTTATGAACTTACAAAGCTTGATCCCATGTTAAGTCAATGAGAGTCTTTTGAATGGAAGTCTATGGGACAGTTGCTAAGGTGCAGTATGTGGTAGTTAGGGGTGTGGCTAGAAAGTTAAAAGCTCATCAGTTATTGGTAGTTTGGTAGTCGGAGTTAAATAAGCTCAGCCATTAGTCTGTAGGACAGTCTGATGCAGAGTTATGAGCTCACAAAGTTTGATCCCATGTTAAGTCAATGAGAGTCTATTGAATGGAAGTCTATGGGACAGTTACTAGGGTCCAAAAGTGGTTGCTAGGGCGTGGCTAGAAAGTTTAAAGGTGATCAGTCATTGGCAGTTTGATAGTCTGAGTTAAATGAGCCCAGTTAGAAGTCTGTGCAACAGTCTGACGCAGAGTTATGAGGTCACAAAGTTTGATCCAATGTTAAGTCTATGGGATTTTTCCGACAGTCCCGGGACGTTTTTCGGAATACCGAAAGTCGGATCAGTCGGAAAAGATATAGCATAAAGAGTCAGACCAGTTTGGAGGTCTGGTGTGAGTTTGGTGGTAATAGTTTGAAAGTTCAAGGAGCAGATAGATTTTGAATTTTAGTCTCAGAAGAAGAATAAATAAAAACTAGATATTAAAGTTTGAGGACAAACTTTATGGTGGCTTGAAAAGCCGAATCTGAAAGTTTGAAGTGGTTGAATTAGCATGTTACTAGCATGATTCTAGCATGAATTAGCATGCTACTAGGATAATTCTAGCATGAATTAGCATGTTAGTAGCATGATTCTTACATGAATTAGCATGTTGTTAGCATGATTCTAGCATGAATTAGCATGTTACTAGCATGATTCTAGCATGAATTAGCATGTTGTTAGCATAAATCTAGCATAAATTAGCATGTTACTAGCATGATTCTAGCATGAATTAGCATGTTGTTAGCATGATTCTAGCATGAATTAGCATTTTACTAGGCGGTTGCTAGGGTGTTTTAAGTGGTTGCTAGGTGGTTGCTAAGGTGGTGCAAGGCAGTTGCTAAGGTGGTCTGACTAGTTGCTAGGTGGTTGCTAGGGTGTTGCTAGACGGTTGCTAGGGTGTTTTGAGTGGTTGCTAAGTGGTTGCTAAGGTGGTGCTAGGCAGTTGCTAAGGTGTTCTGACTAGTTGCTAAGTGGTTACTAAGGTGTTGCAAGGTGGTCGCTAGGGTATTCTGAGTGGTTGCTAGGTGGTTGCTAAGGTGTTGCTAGGCGGTTGCTAGGGTGTTCTGAGTGGTTGCTAAGGTGTTGCTAGATGGTTGCTAAGGTGTCCTAAGTGGTTGCTAGGTGGTTGCTAGGGTATTCTGAGTGGTTGCTAAGGCGTTGCTAGGTGGTTGCTAGGGTGTCCTGAGTGGTTGCTAGGTGGTTGCTAAGGTGTTGCTAGGTGGTTGCTAGGGTGTCCTGAGTGGTTGCTAAGGTGTTGCTAGGCGGTTGCTAGGGTGTTCTGAGTGGTTGCTAGGTGGTTGCTAAGGTGTTGCTAGGTGGTTGCTAAGGTGTCCTGAGTGGTTGCTAGGTGGTTGCTAAGGTGTTGCTAGGTGGTTGCTAAGGTGTTGCTAGGCGGTTGCTAGGGTGTCCTAAGTGGTTGCTAGGTGGTTGCTAAGGTGTTGCTAGGCGGTTGCTAGGGTGTCCTAAGTGGTTGCTAGGTAGTTGCTAAGGTGTTGCTAGGCGGTTGCTAGGGTGTTCTGAGTGGTTGCTAGGTGGTTGCTAAGGTGTTGCTAGGTGGTTGCTAAGGTGTCCTAAGTGGTTGCTAGATGGTTGCTAGGGTGTTCTGAGTGGTTACTAAGGCGTTGCTAGGTGGTTGCTAGGGTGTCTTGAGTGGTTGCTAGGTGGTTGCTAAGGTGTTGCTAGGTGGTTGCTAGGGTGTCCTGAGTGGTTGCTAGGTGGTTGCTAAGGCGTTGCTAGGCAGTTGCTAGGGTGTTCTGAGTGGTTGCTAGGTGGTTGCTAAGGTGTTGCTAGGCGGTTGCTAAGGTGTCCCAAGTGGTTGCTAGGTGGTTGCTAAGGTGTTGCTAGGTGGTTGCTAAGGTATTCTGAGTGGTTGCTAAGGCGTTGCTAGGCGGTTGCTAGGGTGTCCTGAGTGGTCGCTAGGCCCTTACTAAGGCATTACTAGGCCGTTGCTAGGTGGTTGCTAGGCGGTTGCTAGGGTAATTTGGGTGGTTGCTAGGCAGTTGCTAGGGTACCCTGGTTGGTTACTAGGCAAGCCTCACATACATGATTGATAAAACATTTATACTTAGTAAGCATTTCTAGCAAGTTACAGTACTGGGCTAGTCAATATTAGCATGTAGCTAGTCACTGCTAGCATGTGTAGCATATAGGAAGTTCCGTTTGCTAGCATGAGTCAAACGAGCCAATCTCCAAGTCTCTACGATGTTCTAATGCTGAGATATAGCTGTTGATGAATGGTTGCTAGGGTACTCTGTTTTGTTGCTATGGGCGAGGTTACAGAGTGAACTTGAATGTGGTTGGTTGTCTTAGTCGAATGAACCAACCCCCATGTCTCTATGACACTGCTATGCAAAGATATGCATCTTGGCCTATTTTAATGGAAGTCTATGGAATCAATTTGGGGGCGTGGCTTGTGAGCTTCATTATCATATTGAGATGCTCATTGGTTGTCTGAGTCAGATGAGCCATCCCCCAAGTCAATAGGACACTGCTATGCAAAGATATGCATGTAGGCCAGTTATTAACATGAGTCTAGTTTGAATTAGCATGTTACTAGCATGATTCTAGTACAAATTAGCATGTCATTAGCATGTTTCCAGTATGAGTTAGCATGTCATTAGCATGATTAGCATATGAGTAGCATGTTGCTAGCATGATTGGCATGTCATTAGCATGTTAGAATTATAAGCATTTGATAGCACAGCTAATTACATTCTATAGGACAGTTGCTAGGGTGCAGTATGTGGTAGTTAGGGGTGTGGCTAGAAAGTTAAAAGGCCATCAGTGATTGGCTGCTGGCTAGACTGAGTTAAATGAGCTCAGCCATTAGTCTCTATGACAGTCTGATGCAGAGTTATGAGCTCACAAAGTTTGATCCCATGTTAAGTCAATGAGAGTCTTTTGTAATGGAAGTCTACGGGACAGTTGCTAGGGTGCCATAAGTGGTTGCTAGGGAGTGGCTAGTAAGTCTAAAGGTCATCAGTGATTGGCTGCTGACTAGACTGAGTTGAATGGGGCCTGACTCTAGTCTGTAGGACAGTCTGATGCAGAGTTATGAGCTCACAAAGGTTGACTCAATGTTAAGTCAATGGCAGTCTTTT
>NC_141023.1:3647500-3655000 GCF_052040795.2 Danio rerio
CGGTCCCGGGACGTTTTTCGGAAAATCGAAAGTCGGATCAGTCAGAAAAGATATGGCATACCGAGTCAGAATAGTTTGGAGGTCTGGTGTGAGTTTGGTGGTCATAGCTCGAAAGCTCTAGGAGGAGATAGATTTTGAATTTTAGTCTCAGAAGAAGAAGAAGAATAACTAGATTATTAAAGTTCGTCGAGACAAACTTTAGGCTGGCTTGAGAAAGTCTGTTGGAAATAGTTTGTTTAATTTAAACAGTTTTAAAAAGTATGAAACGAAGATAGATAGATAGATAGATAGATAGATAGATAGATAGATAGATAGATAGATAGATAGATAGATAGATAAAAACAGTTTATAGATAGATAGATAGATAGATAGATAGATAGATAGATAGATAGATAGATAGATAGATAGATAGATAAAAACAGTTTATAGATAGATAGATAGATAGATAGATAGATAGATAGATAGATAGATAGATAGATAGATAGATAGATAGATAAAAACAGTTTATAGATAGATAGATAGATAGATAGATAGATAGATAGATAGATAGATAGATAGATAGATAGATAAAAGCAGTTTGAAAAAGGATAGATAGATAGATAGTTTTGAGGTCACAAAGTTAGATCTATTGTTAAGTCAATGACAGTCTTTTGCAATAAAAGTCTATGGGACAGTTGTTGCTAGGGTGCAGTATCTGGTAGTTAGGGTGTGGCTAGAAAGTTAAAAGCTCATCAGTGATTGGCAGTTTGGTAGTCTGAGTTAAATGAGCTCAGCCATTAGTCTGTATGACAGTCTGATGCAGAGTTATGAGCTCACAAATTTTGATCCCATGTTAAGTCAATGAGAGTCCTTTGAATGGAAGTCTATGGGACAGTTTCTAGGGTCCAAAAGTGGTTGCTAGGGCGTGGCCAGAAAGTTAAAACCTCATCAGTTATTGGCAGTTAGGTAGTCTGAGTTAAATGAGCCCAGTTAGAAGTCTGTGTGACAGTCTGACGCAGAGTTATAAGGTCACAAAGTTTGGTCCAATGTTAAGTCTATGGGATTTTTCCGACGGTCCCGGGACGTTTTTCGGAAAATCGAAAGTCGGATCAGTCGGAAAAGATATGGCATACCGAGTCAGAATAGTTTGGAGGTCTGGTGTGAGTTTGGGGGTCATAGCTCGAAAGCTCTAGGAGGAGATAGATTTTGAATTTTAGTCTCAGAAGAAGAAGAATAATATATAAAAAAAATAATAAGTTTAAATAGGATTTCAGTAGTCTGGCTTGTTTCTCAAGCCAGCCTAATAAAAAAAACTAGATTCTTAAAGTTTGAGAACAAACTTTGAGGCTGGCTTGTGAAAGCCTGACGGTAATAGTTTATTTAGTTTAAACAGTTTTAAAAAGTAAGAAAAGATAGATAGATAGATAGATAGATAGATAGATAGATAGATAGATAGATAGATAGATAGATAGATAGATAGATAGATAGATAGATAGATAGATAGATGGATTAGCATGTTATTAGCATGATTCTAGTGTGAAATAGCATGTTATTAGCATGATTCTAGCATGAATTAACATGTTACTACCATGATTTTATTATGAATTAGCATGTTGTTAGCATGATTTTAGCATGAATTAGCATGTTACTAGCATAATTATAGCATGAGTTATCATGATGTTAGCATGATTTAGCATGTTGTTACCACGATTCTAGCATGAATTAGCATGTTACTAGCACGATTCTAGCATGAATTAGCATGTTGTTAGCACAATTCTAGCATGAATTAGCATGTTACTAGCACGATTCTAGCATGAATTAGCATGTTGTTAGCACGATTCTAGCATAATTTGGCATGTTGTTAGCACGATTCTAGCATGAATTAACATGTTACTAGCACGATTCTAGCATGAAATACCATGTTACTAGCATGATTCTAGCATGATTTATTATGTTACTAGCATGATTCTAGCATGAATTAGCATGTTACTGGCATGATTCTAGCATAAATTAGCATGTTGTTAGCATGATTTAACATGTTGTTAGCACGATTCTAGCATGATTTAGCATGTTACTAGCATGATTCTAGCATGAATTAGCATGTTGTTAGCATGATTCTAGCATGAATAAGCATGTTTCTAGCATGAATTAGCATGTTGTTAGCACGATTCTAGCATGAATTAGCATGTTACTAGCACGATTCTAGCATGAAATAACATGTTACTAGCACGATTCTAGCATGAATTAGCATGTTAATAGCACGATTCTAGCATGAATTAGCATGTTGTTAGCACGATTCTAGCATGAATTAGCATGTTACTAGCACAATTCTAGCATGAATTAGCATGTTGTTAGCACGATTCTAGCATGAATTAGCATGTTGTTAGCACGATTCTAGCATGAATTAGCATGTTACTAGCATGATTCTAGCATGAATTAGCATGTTACTAGCATGATTCTAGCATGATTTAGCATGTTACTAGCATGATTCTAGCATGAATTAGCATGTTACTAGCATGATTCTAGCATAAATTAGCATGTTGTTAGCATGATTCTAACATGAATTAGCATGTTACTAGCATGTTTCTAGCATGAATTAGCATGTTGTTAGCACGATTCTAGCATGAATAAGCATGTTACTAGAACAATTCTAGCATGAATTAGCATGTTGTTAGCACGATTCTAGCATGAATTAGCATGTTGTTAGCACGATTCTAGCATGAATTAGCATGTTACTAGCATGATTCTAGCATGAATTAGCATGTTACTAGCATGATTCTAGCATGATTTAGCATGTTACTAGCATGATTCTAGCATGAATTAGCATGTTACTAGCATGATTCTAGCATAAATTAGCATGTTGTTAGCATGATTCTAACATGATTTAGCATGTTACTAGCATGTTTCTAGCATGAATTAGCATGTTGTTAGCACGATTCTAGCATGAATTAGCATGTTACTAGCACGATTCTAGCATGAATTAGCATGTTAATAGCACGATTCTAACATGAAGTAGCATGTTGTTAGCATGATTCTAGCATGAATTAGCATGTTGTTAGCACGATTCTAGCATGAATTAGCATGTTACTAGCATGATTCTAGCATGAATTAGCATGTTACTAGCATGATTCTAGCATGAACTAGCATGTTACTAGCATGATTCTAGCATGAATTAGCATGTTACTAGCATGATTCTAGCATAAATTAGCATGTTGTTAGCATGATTCTAGCATGAATTAGCATGTTACTAGCATGATTCTAGCATAAATTAGCATGTTACTAGCATGATTCTAGCATGAATTAGCATGTGACTAGCATGATTCTAGCATGAATTAGCATGTGACTAGCATGATTCTAGCATGAATTAGCATGTAACTAGCAAGTTTCTAGCATGAATTAGCATATTGTTAGCATGATGGATAGATGGATAGATAGATAGATAGAGGTAGATAGATAGAAAGATAGATAGATAGATAGATAGATAGATAGATAGATAGATAGATAGATAGATAGATAGATAGATAGATAGATAGATAGATAGATAGATAGATAGATAGATAGATGGATGGATGGTGTGCGAGCCTGAGTCAAACAAGCCAACCCCCGCCTCTCTACGATGTTCTGATGCTGAGATATAGCTGGTGCCATATCGTTGCTAGGTTAGTCTGTTTTGTTGCTATGGAGTTGATTGACAGCTTAGACTGATGATGTATCAAAGCTTCTTGCCAGTATGAACAGTTAAAAACAACCCCCATGTTTCTATCACACTGCAGCATGACAATATCAGTCTGAACCTCTTTAATGGCAGTCTATGGGACAGTTGCTAGGGAGCAGTATCTGGTTGTTAGGGTGTGGCTAGAAAGTTAAAAGGCCATCAGTGATTGGCTGCTGGCTAGACTGAGTTAAATGAGCTCAGCCATTAGTCTGTAGGACAGTTTGATGCAGAGTTATGAGCTCACAAAGTTTGATCCCATGTAAAGTCAATGAGAGTCTTTTGCAATGGAAGTCTATGGGACGGTTTCTAGGGTCCAAAAGTGGTTGCTAGGGCGTGGCCAGAAAGTTTAAAGGTGATCAGTCATTGGCAGTTTGATAGTCTGAGTTAAATGAGCCCAGTTAGATGTCTGTGCGACATTCTGATGCGGAGTTATGAGGTCACAAAGTTTGATCCAATGTTACGTCTATGGGATTTTTCCGACGGTCCCGGGACGTTTTTCGGAAAACCGAAAGTCGGATCAGTCGGAAAGGATATAGCAACTCGAGTCAGAATAGTTCGGAGGTCTGACCCGAGTTTGATGGTCATAGCTTGAAAGGCCTAGGACGAGATAGAGTTTAATTTTTAGTCTCAGAAGAAGAAAATATAACTAGATTCTTAAAGTTTGAGAACAAACTTTGAGGCTGGCTTGTGAAAGCCTGACGGTGATAGTTTATTTAGTTTAAACAGTTTTAAAAAGTATGAAAAGATAGATAGATAGATAGATAGATAGATAGATAGATAGATAGATAGATAGATAGATAGATAGATAGATAGATAGATAGATTAGCATGTTATTACCATGATTTTAACGTGAAATAGCATGTTGTTAGCATGATTCTAGCATGAATTAGCATGTTACTAGCATGATTTTAGCATGAATTAGCATGTTGTTAGCATGATTTTAGCATGAATTAGCATGTTACTAGCATGATTTTAGCATTAATTAGCATGTTGTTAGCATGATTTTAACATGAATTAGCATGTTGTTAGCACGATTCTAGCATGAATTAGCATGTTACTAGCATGATTCTAGCATGAATTAGCATGTTACTAGCATGATTTTAGCATGAATTAGCACAATTCTAGTATGAATTAGCATGTTGTTAGCATGATTCTAGCATGAATTAGCATGTTGTTAGCATGATTCTAGCATGATTTAGCATGTTACTAGCAAGATTCTTGCATGAACTAGCATGCTACTAGCATGATTCTAGCATAAATTAGCATGTTGTTAGCATGCTTCTAGCATGAATTAGCATGTTACTAGCATGATTCTAGCATGAATTAGCATGTTGTTAGCATGATTCTAACATGAATTAGCATGTTACTAGCATGATTCTAGCATGAATTAGCACGTTATTAGCATGATTCTAGCATGAATTAGCATGTTGTTAGCATGATTCTAGCATGAATTAGCATGTTACTAGCATGATTCTAGCATGAATTAGCATGTTGTTAGCATGATTCTAACATGAATTAGCATGTTACTAGCATGATTCTAGCATGAATTAGCACGTTATTAGCATGATTCTAGCATGAATTAGCATGTTGTTAGCATGATTCTAACATGAATTAGCATGTTACTAGCATGATTCTAGCATGAATTAGCACGTTATTAGCATGATTCTAGCATGAATTAGCATGTTGTTAGCATGATTCTAACATGAATTAGCATGTTACTAGCATGATTCTAGCATGAATTAGCATGTTGTTAGCATGATTCTAGCATGAATTAGCATTGCACTAGCATGATTCTAGCATGAATTAGCATGTTGTTAGCATGATTCTAGCATGAATTAGCATGTTGTTAGCATGATTCTAGCATGAATTAGCATGTTACTAGCATGATTCTAGCATGAATTAGCATGTTGTTAGCATGATTCTAGCATGAATTAGCATGTTATTAGCATGATTCTAGCATGAATTAGCATGTTGTTAGCATGATTCTAGCATGAATTAGCATGTTACTAGCATGATTCTAGCATGAATTAGCATGTTGTTAGCACGATGCTAGCATGAATTAGCATGATACTAGCATGATTCTAGCATGAATTAGCATGTTACTAGCATGAATCTAGCATGAATTAGCATGTTGTTAGCATGATTCTAGCATGGATTAGCATGTTACTAGCATGATTTTAGCATAAATTAGCATGATTCTAGCATGAATTAGCATGTTGTTAGCATGATACTAGCATGAATTAGCATGTGACTAGCATGATTCTAGCATGAATTAGCATGTGACTAGCATGATTCTAGCATGAATTAGCATGTAACTAGCATGATTCTAGCATGAATTAGCATGTTGTTAGCATGATGGATAGATAGATAGATAGATAGATAGATAGATAGATAGATAGATAGATAGATAGATAGATAGATAGGTAGAGGTAGATAGATAGATAGATAGATAGATAGATAGATAGATAGATAGAAGTAGATAGATAGATAGATAGATAGATAGATAGATAGATAGATAGATAGATAGATAGATAGATAGATAGATGGAGTGCGAGCATGAGTCAAACAAGCCAACCCCCGCCTCTCTACGATGTTCTGATGCTGAGATATAGCTGGTGCCATATCGTTGCTAGGTTAGTCTGTTTTGTTGCTATGGAGTTGATTGACAGCTTAGACTGATGATGTATCAAAGCTTCTTGCCAGTATGAACAGTTAAACACAACCCCCATGTCTCTATCACACTGCAGCATGACAATATCAGTCTGAACCTCTTTAATTGCAGTCTATGGGACAGTTGCTAGGGTGCAGTATCTGGTTGTTAGGGTGTGGCTAGAACGTTAAAAGGCCATCAGTGATTGGCTGCTGGCTAGACTGAGTTAAATGAGCTCAGCCATTAGTCTGTAGGACAGTCTGATGCAGAGTTATGAGCTCACAAAGTTTGATCCCATGTAAAGTCAATGAGAGTCTTTTGCAATGGAAGTCTATGGGACGGTTTCTAGGGTCCAAAAGTGGTTGCTAGGGCGTGGCCAGAAAGTTTAAAGGTGGTCAGTCATTGGCAGTTTGATAGTCTGAGTTAAATGAGCCCAGTTAGAAGTCTGTGTGACATTCTGATGCGGAGTTATGAGGTCACAAAGTTTGATCCAATGTTACGTCTATGGGATTTTTCCGACGGTCCCGGAACGTTTTTCGGGAAACCGAAAGTCGGATCAGTCGGAAAGGATATAGCAACTCGAGTCAGAATAGTTCGGAGGTCTGACCCGAGTTTGATGGTCATAGCTTGAAAGGTCTAGGTGGAGATAGAGTTTAATTTTTAGTCTCAGAAGAAGAATAATAATATAAATAATAATAATAATAATAATAAGTTTAATAGGATAACAGTAGTCTGGCTTGCTACACAAGCCAGCCTAATAACTAGATTCTTAAAGTTTGAGAACAAACTTTGAGGCTGGCTTGTGAAAGCCTGACGGTAATAGTTTATTTAGTTTAAACAGTTTTAAAAAGTATGAAAAGATAGATAGATAGATAGATAGATAGATAGATAGATAGATAGATAGATAGATAGATAGATAGATAGATAGATAGATAGATAGATAGATTAGCATGTTATTACCATGATTTTAACGTGAAATAGCATGTTGTTAGCATGATTCTAGCATGAATTAGCATGTTACTAGCATGATTCTAGCATGAATTAGCATGTGACTAGCATGATTCTAGCATGAATTAGCATGTGACTAGCATGATTCTAGCATGAATTAGCATGTAACTAGCATGATTCTAGCATGAATTAGCATGTTGTTAGCATG
>NC_141023.1:3967500-3980000 GCF_052040795.2 Danio rerio
ACTATTATGATTAGAAATGTGTTGAACAAATCTTCTCTCCGTTAAACAGAAATTGGGAAAAAAAATAAACGAGCGGTCTAATAATTCAGGGGGTCTAATAATTCTGACTTCAACTGTATATATATCAGTGCTTCCTGCACATAGACTTCCTGCAAATATACGTTTAAGTATATTTGGTGGTGACACATGAATAAAACTATTATTACTATCTTTTTACACTTTTTTTAGTATCCATACAAGAAAGCCAACCATTCGCGATTGATTACTAGTAAAAAATCTCCTCTTGAGTGTTTCCAACACTCCCACAATCTCGACGTGCTCCTCAGACCCACAGAGATGTGCTTAAATGCTGTATGTTTCGCGGGCAGGTTGCTGCTGCGACGGGGGCGGGGTGAGGCGGAGGATCTCGATGCCAGCTCAGCATCATGATGACTATCGGTCATCTGCAATTGACAATGACATAGTCTATCGATCCAACCCCTATGGATGTAGGAAAATTAAGAGCCGTTTAAACTTTGACAATTAATTAAATTGAAATTTAGTTTTTGAAGTGTTAGAATATTTGACAGTACAAAAATGTTGTCTTTCACATTTAACACTATAAACCATTAGGCTGAGAGGCGTGGACTTAAAAATGATCATGCTAGAAAATGAGTTCAGAATAAACCAGCATTTCCAGCACATTGTAAAACTTCTGACATGTTGTTTAACTCCTTTTTAAAAGGCGTCAGTCCGTCATCACAGTGCTTCAGTATTATTATCTTCTATTTAATTCACTGCAATTACTGCGTTTATTGCGTTTCGTCTTCTGAGGTGCAAATCATTTATTAGAGAAAAAACACCACAGTGCCAAATGCCAACACACTAAACAAGTGGTCCCCAACCTTTTTCTAACTGAGGACCGGTCAACGCTTGACAATTTTACGAGCGCGTGCACGTCTAGAACGTGCTGACGTGAGACGTCTGCTTTAGCCTATCAGAACAGTCAGACGCATTCACGTCCGCGCGGTTTATGAGAATAAAAGCCTTTGAATATTTTTCCAGACACATTCAGCTGCTAGATGTTACTTAGATAACGTTTATATGTTCATCTTAATGCCAGCTGTGTAAATAATTATCGATAAGATGCTTATAATAATCCATTTTTTGATTACCTTCAAGCTTTGCGTGTGCCTGTGAAGCAGCCCGTGAGCATCAGAACACACATATCATGTACATCTCGACATGGCAACAGGGTTTTTAGCGCTGGGTTAGCGATCTCTGGGTATTCTGCCATTACTTTAATCCAGAACACCGGCAGAGTTGTCTCGAACACTGTTTTAAGGCCGCCGTCATTTACGATCTCCAACAGTTGGTCTTCTTCTTGCACGGACTCAGCTGGTTTGTTGATAAATGGGTCACAAAACCAATCCCAAGCCGTTTGTGGGTCCTTTGAGGTTGGGAAGTAGCGCTCAAACTCCTTTAACAGCGAAGACTGGTGATCGTGCACCAGCTTGGTGAGTGAGGGCGCAGGCTCAGTGTCACACAAAATCCCCGCTAATGTTTGAAACATGTCCAATATGCCTCCGTTTGGCTTTAAATGCAGCTACTTCATCTGCCAACTTAAAGATAATTAATTCTTGTGCGGCCCGGTACTGATTGATCCACAGACCGGTACCGGCCCGGGGTTTGGGGACCAATATAATAGACTGAACAGTTTTTAATCAGTCATTATAGCTGATCAGTCATTATTATCTGACAATAATATAGCAGATACTCGTTTGCTGGCCTTGCTGGATGATCTCATTTGGACAGGTTTAATTTATATAATGGATTAATTTATGATGAAGGAAATAATAGCAAGTTAATATAGGCAATAATACATTATATGTAATAAAAATCTTTTTACATGTAACAAATGTATAACACTATATTAATATATTACTCAAGCGATTTAATAGTGTTTATTAGCTTAATTTTCTAATGACCTTTTAATTAATGATTTCGCACATTTAATACCCACAATAACACCCACACACACACACACACATACATTTATATACATATATATATACATATACATATATATATATATATATATATATATATATATATATATATATATATATATATATATATATATATAAACAGCTTTAACAGTGACAGTTTAGTCAAAGATAGCAGTTTATATATAAACTTATAATAATTATAATCAGTTAAGATAATCAGTTTATAACTATATATATATATATATTGTTTAAATGATTAACTATAGTAGGCTAATTTATTTTAAAATGACTTATTATTGTTTGCTTTTTATATTTTACAACAAAGTGATTTTAACCAAGTATGATAATATTAAGAGCTTGAATTAGTTTATTACACTTAATCCAACAATTAGACGGTCTATAATGTTTTCTTTGTGTATGTGGACACATGAATAAAGTCATAAGTGTCTTTAACCAAATATTTTTATTTACATTATTTAAGTTCAGAAACTGCAGAGATGTTAAAACGATCGTTACGATATAATAATAATAATAATGACTGAAATCAGAAACCATATTTGTGAAATTCAATAGGTGGCGATAATGCTAAAGAGTTGGTAACTATATGAGGTTTGCCTAGATTGTTTGTCCTAGATTGTCTGTGCCTAAAACGTGTGAGGTTCTGCGGTCCTGCAGCTGGATATATCTCACCACTGCACCAAACTCCATTTCTCAGACTGATATCTGCTCCAGTTTATCAGGAAGTGATGATTTAGTTCCCTCTAGTTTCATGTTGTTTGGAAACACTGCATTATTCACAACATTTTATGCAATAATACAGTTCAGCATGGAGACAGCTAATTATTATTCATAATGCAAAAATCTTAACCGTTTTCATAAGAGATTAAATTAAGTGGAAACAGGATCTGGAGATATTAAATATGCATTTTGTCATCTTTATCTGTAGAGTGAAGATAAGCTGAAGCCGGTGAAGGTTGTTCCAGGTCATCTACTGTGTTTGGAGCACGCAGTAAAACAGAGTTATTTCCCCAGAGAACACATCACCGTCCTCAACGCTTTCATGAGCAGGTAACTCAAAATCACTCATGCGCATGAACATATTCCTGATATCAGCTGATGGTGTGAGTGATCTGTGTGCTTTCTGTTTATATGGAAGAAAAATTATGCATAAAGTGTTCGAAATCAGAAGCTTGTCCAATAGCAATACTCAAAATATAATGCATGAATCAGCATTAAATGCAGTTCCCGGATGTAATGTTGAATTTATGAACTTAAATAAAATGAACTGAATATCACCTTTTTAATGATATACATCATATATTTTTAAGCATAACTGAATATTTTGGAAGTGAATCCTGGAAGGTGAAATATTTAGTATCCGCTTGTTAAGTGGTGACATGTTTGTGACGTATGTAATACTGTTTCCGGGTCCAAGCCGCCACTCATTTGAGTTGAGAAATCATTCGTTTATGATCTCTTTTAATTCATATCACACATTAAAGTTCATTTTATATAAAGTCATAGTGACACAACAATCTCTGGGCTTGCTGCATAACAAATACCAAACTTTTAACAATTTATAATAAAATGAATCACTTTCTGGCCATCGGATATTAGGCATGGACATATAGGGCTCTATTTTGACGGTCCATGCGCAAAGCGCAAAACGCAGGGTGCAAACGCTTTCAGGGCGTGTCAGGACGCGTTTTTGCTAATTTAAGGACGGGAAATCTGCCCTGCGTTTCGGCACATGTTCTAAAAGGGTTGAGTTTATTTTCTTAATGAGTTATAGGTGTGTTTTAAGAATAAACCAATTAGAGTCTCATCTCACTTTCCTTTTAAGAGCCAGCTGCGTCACGCCAAGAGCGCATTCGCTATTTACAGGACGCAAAGTAAGTCTAAGTGGAAAAAATGAGCATTTCACAAGCAAACAGTTGACAGTTAACAGTTTTTTAACAGAAAACTGTTAAACAGAGCATCTACTGCGTGAGAATGAGAGATAATGGATCTACTTTCACTTTCGCTCTTGGATAGGGAAACCTTTACGCACAGACATCAATTAGCCTATAAATAATTAATTTTGTTTGTTAAGCACAAATATTCGTTTCAAAACTATTTCTAAATTCAATTCTAATTTCCTGCAAACGAATAAATGAACAATAATAACAAAGTGTGGTCAAAATACTGAGTTATATCCTAAAACACATGCTGTGCCCCATATGGTCTAAAACCTGACAGGTGGACAAATCTAAGCTTGTTTTTAATAAAACAAATATAAATATGGATATAATAAATGATACTGCTAATAATAACATTATACAAAAGCAAATTGTTATGAATGAACTGAAAAAGCCTCCCGAGATGAAGAAGACATAAAAGCAGTGATTTTTCATATTTATGTAGGCTAGAAAATAATGTTTTGTAATATTTTAATTCTTTATATTTATATCCTATATCTATTCTTATTATATCTTTTATATATATGCTTAATATTTACATTTTTTCATATGTAAAGATATTTGCCTATTGCTCTCTTGTGTGTATTAAGCAGTGTGTAAGCGAGGTGCAACTCTGCGCCGGAGTTTAGACCGGGTTAGTTTTGGTCTAATGAAAAATCTATTTTAGTTTCTCAAAATAGCAACGCGCCAGTGGTCCGCCTCAGAACGCCTTCCTTTTTAGACCAGAACGCCTATGGGCGCACAAATGAGCACTAATGCATTTGCTATTTAAACAGCGTAGCGCAACGCCTCAAAACCACTCTTGCGCCAAGCTGAAACTACCAAATCACTTTGCCGGGTGTATGATAGGGCCCATATATTGCGATCGTGATTTTCGAAAGCCTTAAATCGCTTTGTAAACGTTTATTATTACCATTTCATGAGTCTCTTCATTCAGCTGAATAGAGCGCTTGGACCCGGAAGCCGCTTCGCGAGACGTCACACTTAACAAGCAGATAGAATTTAGGCATGAAAATGTGTGTGAAATGTTTTAGTTAAAATATTCACAGCTTAAATTAATAACAGCTACGTTAAATTTCAGGTCCTAAAAAGACAAACCCTGACAAATTAAGTCATTAAAAAATGCAGGCGCTTGTTATTCAATGCATTATTTTATTCAGTATTCGACAAGCTTTTGATTTCAAATAATAAACATTCATTTAGTTTCACAGTTTGCTGTTTGTTTACTGCGCAGGCCGAATAAATCACTGGAGGTGTGCAGCAGCGCTCGAGACCGGCTGAAAAACACCCTGCAGAAACTCATCCCTGAGTGCTGAAAACACACACATGTGCTCACATGAACTCGATCTGATTGCTAATAATAAACTGTAATAACATGTTGAAATCTTAACTGTCCTGTCTACTCTCTGACATCTAAGATGAAGAGAATGTTTGGATAATTAAAAAAAAAAGACTTTTAATACCAGACAAAAATGTGGGGGACAAAAGATGTTGTGCTACCTTTTTGTTTACTGCAGATTTGTCTGAGTCTGTTCTGAATACACAAGAAGACATTTTGAAGAATGGTGAAAGCTGTTTACTCCCATAGTAATTTTCTTATACAGGAGTTGTTACTGCTTTTCAACATTCTTCAAAATATTAATATTATTATCATTTTTGTTTTGTGATCCAACAAAAAAAGATAATCAAAGGTTTTGAATCACTTTTAATATTTGTCAACACGATCCCTTTATATCTGCTAGATGAGACGTATGTGTGAAAATAATATATTTGAGAATTTTATTTTACTTAAATAGTCGTTTTTAATTTGTAATCTAATGACTAAAACACACAATTTCTCCACAATTGGACACTTCAGTCTCTGCAGAACGAAATCTGTTTTTCTGTTTATGTGCTTTTGTTGTGTTTTATATGGATGTTTTAGTGGTGTACAAAATTTTCCAGCTAGCCTTTTGGTTAGCAAATTACAGAAAGTCTTACTGAGTCCGTCAACAATTTAAGCAACAAACGTTTAATCTTTTTTTCTTAAAGCATTTGCAGTAGTACTAATTTACAGTATTCAGATTTTGTCTACTAATTACTAAAGTCCACTTCAATGCAGTTTCATCTGTTTCCAAACAAATGAAGTTGTTCAGGCAACACAACCTTGCGTTGTCTTTTAAAAAATCGTTAATACTATTTAAAGGTTCAGGACACCCTGGAGAACTTTTTTTTTTTTTATATTAACAGATGTGTGTGTGTTGAGCATCAGTTAAGACAATGTTAGCATCTGTCAGCTTTAATTGTGGGGGAAACTGGATAATTTAGAGCTTTTGTCAGCTAATTTCAGCTTTTGGGTTTAAAATGATTTTTGGGGCGGATCAAAATCGGCGACGTAGCGCAGAACTGCAAGTGCAATGATGACGCGTCGGTTTCTCATTATTATTCAAAGCGGAGTTTTCTTATCCTATGAGAAAAGCCGGCTGCTTAATTATTCATGAGAGCACGTGCATTCCAAAGGCAAGACAGACCTGCCAGTTTTAAGCAAGCACAGACCAACGGGACGCAGTAGCCGTTCATGAAGGCTCGTATGTGTTTGTTTCCATGATCCACGGGGTTTGTTGCATGTTTTTTCCCCGCGATCCTGTCAGGGCCGATCATACAGCAAAGCTGTGTGTGTGCTGCTAGCATTTTTGTCGGGAGAGCAGCACGAGAATTAGAGAATGGCGGACGCTGTCTTTTAGCAGGAGTTCGTTCACATTCAGACACATCGCCCTGCTGCTGTGTTTGCCTAAATCCTCTATATTACCAGCAGGGCTAACGGTTAAAATAGGCAGGTTAGGAGACCTGCTGCACTGAGTCTCCATTCAGATCTATAATAGACCCGGGGATCGAGGGAGAATCCTCATTTATAGTGTTTACATGAACACACTTATCTTTATAATGATATAAATTGTGGTTATGTGTATATGAAATTGCAAATAACAAATGTAGCAGGGCATTAAATCACTGTTTATTTCTTTGCATTTTAACGTTGTAAACTATAAACTCATGCGTCTCCTCACGGTTTGTGTCTCATTTTGTGAGCCGACTGACAACAACAGTTGTTCGCTCCCCTTCTCCCCTGCTGGCCACGCCCACTCCTGCCCGATGCTCGTGGAGCTCCACGCCCATTAATCATGCATCTTTTGAAAAAATTCTGAAGTAGACTTTAACCGAAAGTGGGGGGTGTCATGGCCCTTTAAACTTTGGACATTTCAAACGAACCAATGAAGCTATCATAATGTTATCATTTTACCTCACTGAAGACAGAGTCATGTCACTACTTTAGATTTTTATAACCACTTTTTTTTTCATTTAGCAAGGATCCTAAATGAAAAAATAAACATGGAAGCTTGGCTTTCTAGGTAGAAAGTGTGTCTTACCTGATAGACACAGCGGTTCTGCTCTCCTTTTACCCTAAAAGAAGTTAGTTCTCCATTCCACTTTCTGTTCTAATTAAACAAAACATAACATAAATAAATGTAATCAATTTAAAATGTAAAGTGGCTTGCAAAATCAGTCCTGGAAGGATAATGTCCATCAGAGATTTACTCCAACTCGCCTTAATAGACCTATCTGGAATTTTCTAGTCTGCCTGCTTGATGAGCTGATTCAGGTGTGCTTAATTGAGGTAAGTTAGGAGCTTAACTATTCGGGAAAGTGTCACTCCTGGAGCAAAACTGAACACATATGCTGTAGATCAGGGGTGCTCAACCCTGTTCCTGGAGATTCCTGCAGATTTCAGTTGCAACCAATATCAAACACACCTGCATGTAATTATCAAGTGCTGTTCAGGTCTAATTAATTGAATCAGGTGTGTTTGATCAGGGTTGGAGCTGAACTCCGTTGGAAGGTAGCTCTCCAGGAACAGGGTTGAGCACTCTGCTCCATAGTATCCATACATGCTAAACATGGCACAGATTTGTTCTGTTTTTTTTTTATCATAGAGTTATTATTGTTGTGATTATTATTACATTATTAAATTCTTCAGAGACTTGGACATTTCCAACACAAACAACCATTTGTAGTTCCTGTTTTTTTGGGGGGTTTTTTTAGGTTATTTTTTGTTGTTTGTCTCTTACTGTTTGTCCTACAAGAAGTTCAGTAATTTTAAATTATAGTGTGAAGTCTCAAAACATGTTAACCTCTTTAAGTCAAGTGCTATTTTGGGGTTTCCACCTGGATTTTGCCCATCCAATTTCAAAAGCTTCCCAAATCCACATGCAGATGTGTAAATGCAAATATTTGGTATAATTTTAAAGAAAACCCTTTGAATTTTAATAAAAAACTGAAAAGTGATAACAATAATTGTATATTATGAAAAACGGGGCGCTTTTTTTTTTTGGTAAACTCAAATTCGAAGGTGTACCTTTTAGATTCTGTGTGGTCTAGGTTGCTGTCATTAGCTGTCTCTATCCTAATCTATGCAAAAGTTATTCTATTTCAACTGATGAGAGAACGGAACCACTCATGGGGGGTATTGGGCCAGTACGGACCTTGATTGACGTCACGGACATGGTACCAGGTACCCAGAGTTTATATATATTTGGTACAAGAAAATCAGGAATCAGAGCAAGAAAATGCGACCAAAGGGGCGACACAGTGGCTCAGTAAGTAACATGAGTGTGCATGTTAGAGTGTGTGGGTGTTTCCCAGTACTGGGTTGCAGCTGGAAAGCCATCCGCTGCGTGAAACATATGATAAAATAGCTGGCTGTTTATTCTGCTGTGGTAACCCCTGATAAATATATGTAAATCCTATATTTTAATAAGAACACATGACAGTATTTTGCACATAACATGTCTCCCTTTTGTGAAGTTTATGTATAAACAAATTTCGAGAAGATCACGTGCTTATGATTGCTAGCGGCTGGATCCGCATTATCTAATTAACTACGGATCCGCATTATCCAATCAGATGACTCCTAAACTACTATAAATACCCTGGGGTTCATTCCACTGCTATCTTCGTTTTGAAGAATCCCCCCTTCCTCCCCTACTCCTCCTTCTTAGACACAGTGGCCCAGTGCCTAGCACTGTCGCCTCACAGCAAGAATGTCTCTGGTTGCTGGCTTTACCAAACTAGCAGACATTTCTGTGTGGAGTTTGCACTTCTCCCCGTGCTCACATGGGTTTCTCCCGGGTTCCCCGGTTTCCTCCCACCACCTAAAAAATATGCAATTAAGTCAATTGAACAATCCAAATTGGCAACATAGACACGCTTCTAGTTAGTAATTAATTTCAAGAGCATTCACTTGCTACAGCAGGGGAGTTCTCGAGATCTACCTGAGCTCAAACTCCCCTCCCGCCTTGCAACGGGAGGGAGCCCTGGGCTCGAGGATCTCATGAGCTCAGGGCTCTCTCCCGGGACAGCATGCCAAACTAGCTTTTACAATTAATCATCAGCTAAGTGTGAACTCTTGAAAACAAACAAAAACCCAAGATGAGCCAAGCTTACAAAGAGACTTGCAAATCTGTGAAAGCAATTGAAATATCCCAAGAAATCAGGTAATGGGAATTACGGAATCAGTGCGGTGGGTTTGAACTCAGTCAGATCAATTTTGTTTACAGTGATAATAGGCGAGGGTTTAGACTTCAGACTTGGCTCCCACTGCTCAGTTTCAAACTAATTTGGTTGTCAGAGACAAACTTCTTCTTCAGGAGTCTTCTTCTCCTGCAAAAGCATTCAGTGACAGAGACACTGAAAAAAAAAAGCATTCAGTGACAGAGACACAGAGAAACAGATTAAGTTTATGAGTCGATATACCAAGTGAGTTTGTGTGATGTATTTGTGGAGGAGTTTATTCAAGCCTTCTGCAATGAGTCATGCACAAATGCTCTTAAAAAGCTCATACACATACACAAATTTACCTTTGCATATCTATACTTGCAGCAAATGTGGCATGATACAAGATAATATATACCGCTATATGCACTGCAATGTCTGTTATGTTCAAGAGGTGATGAATTACATGATTGATTTTGATTTTACTGTCTTTTCTTTTTGCCGCATTCAGTGGCGTAGTGCAAAATGCGGAGGCCCCCCTGCAGGGATCGCTGACGGGGCCCCCTGATGAAGTAGGGGAGGGGGGGATACGTCATACGTCAATTTGCATATCACTGACGTCATCACGTTCTACCGTTTCTGTTTGTTTAACAGCCTATGGTTACTAAAGGGGTATTTATAATTGCACTACACTTTATATAAGCATGTTTATTTAACTAAATTTATTGCTGTTTGAATACAGTATGTCATTATAGATGTGTAGTGAATGTGCAGTAATGTCTCATATGTAATAAATAATAAAAGAGAAGTTCAGAAACTTCAAAAATATCCGTGATTGTGAACAAGAAAAGAATAAACGGTCCAATTAAATTGTTGAAATAAAGTAGAAGTAGTTCGGTTAGACTGTACAAGGGAAATACCTTCACACTGCCTGTGCTAAATCATTTGCCGTCGGTACGCAGATGGGGGATCTGCTCTCGGGCTGCAGGTGGGAGAGGCTGCTGTACGAAGACTGACTGACTGGGCCGCCTGTCAGTTCTGTAAGGCGGGGGAGGGGCCGGCGGCATCACACGCAGCTCGTTGAGAAGAGTAGGGACGGTACAGTATGGACAAATGACAGTCTAAAAAAATCTCCAATAACACACAAAAAAGTCGCTAGATTTGTCGCTAAGGGGGTCTGAAAAGTCGCTAAATCTAGTGACAAAGTGGCTAAGTTGGCAACATTGGCGGCAAGCAATCAGAATGAAGTAGTCCACCGCTTGAGAGGTGTTCAGAGAACACAGACCTGTGAACTTTGGTTCCGACCACAGTTGTTCCCAAGAGTTTGATTATTGCGGTTGCCGGATTTTCAATTATTAAAAATGGTGACGACGCGGGGCCCCGTCCGCTACACCACTGGCCGCATATTGTAACATGAAAGACAACTCATATAAACAACTTAATCATATTACTGCCTTATTTTGATTAAGTTAACTATCTAAATTACTGATGTCCATGTAAACAGTCATTGTTGTTCAGTCTGAGATTATGACACCTGAGATTTTACAGTGTTACACGGGAGTTATATTCGTGCAGTCTGACATGCTACAATCATTTAGGATTAATAAAAAATGACAGAGCCGGGCTTTACTCTCACAAAATGTGCAAAGAGGAGCAGTGGGTGAGGGTTTGAATACAATTAGCCCAATTACAGTATGTTTAGGGATTGGATTTACTCGTCCCAATATTTATTCCTAAACACTCCAGGCTCCCAGCGTTTGGGATTCCTTTGCCCATACATATTACCTTGGTGGGTGGACAAGTTGGAGATATCCAGGTTTCTAAACATATCCAAGGTCTTACAGATCTGTTCCCTTGATTTCTCAGTTGTGGGGACCACCGCTCGACGTGAATCTGATGGACATGGAATAAGACTGTTAATTTGGAGAAAGATAATAAAAATTACTAGACTGGATTTTTTGAGTGTGTGTTGGACTTAGAGTATTTTCATGGTAACTTACATTGTTGAACCACCTTACTGGTCTGATCTTCAGGAGTCTGAATGACCTGAACTGTTTTCACTATGGAAATCAAACACATCTGCACTGTACTTCACACATCAAGACAAAATTAAAGTACAACTATTTTCAGAACATTGTAATAGTTAATGAACCCTTCTGCAAATATATCAGTATTTACCTGTTTTAGATATCTCTTTAATCTCATTTGAGGCAAACTGCTGAAGTTTGTGTCTGAACTGAGAGACTGATTTCACCACATCATCAAAACACAGATGAGAACTGACAGTGAAGCCTGAATCTGAAGATCCAGAGAAAGTGTCAGTCGGGCAACTCTACACAAACACAAACACTCTATAAGTACAGAAGCTTGTCACCGTCACTCATTCTTCATCTGTTCTACATCACACACACATAAATACCTGGAGGAAGTGAAGATGATCCTGTGTTTCTGAAAGCTGCTTCAGCTCAGTGTTTCTCCTCTTCAGATCATTGATCTCCAGCTTCAGTCGCTCCAGTTGTTCTTCAGCTCGACTCACAGCAGCTCTTTCCTGATCTCTGATCAGCTGATTCACCTCAGAGCGACGTTTCTCAATATCCTGGATGAGTTCAGTGAAGATCCTCTCACTGTCCTCCACTGCCGACTGTGCTGAGCGCTGGTACAGGACACACATTATAGTCACACAGTGTCATTGACCATGTTTACATGGACATCAGTGATCTAATGATTTGCCTTGATCTGAATAAGACAATAATATGATTAAGGTTTTTACATGAGTTGCCTTTTGAAAGTTCCTTTCATGATCCCGTTTTACATGTTATAGTGATTAGATCAATTCATGTCATTGCGTAACCACGCTATTCACATTTCCTCCGGAGTTTTATGTAATTTCAGGTGTTTATCTTTTAATTTGTTGACTTCACATGCTTAGTGTAAATAAGATCACCATCATATTATTAAGCTTCAGTTCTGTCAACTTGCAAAACTTGCTGCGTGTCGAGACCTTGTGTCACAAAAGTAACAGAAAATG
>NC_141023.1:3985000-4010000 GCF_052040795.2 Danio rerio
CATAATTTACCGCCTTCTTTCCAGTTGTATACGTGTTGCTCTTAAAAGCGCGAAAGACTGCATGATTCTGTGTGCCGCGCACACACAGAACAGAAGCATGCAGTCAGCATTCGGTCTCACTCGCACACAGGAGTGCGCACACATCTAAAGTCATCTTAACGTGAGCGCTTTAATAGTCAAATAGGTGTCAAAACACGGTGTTTAGTGATTATTCATATTAACCCTCATTTGTGTAATAAACAAACGAGTTGAGAATCAAAAGACTCCAAAAGAGAAACCATTAAAGAGACAGCGCGCGATAATCCTGCTGCCGCCTGTTTTTATGATTATTAATCATACAGCAAATGGAGAACATGCCTCTCTGCTTTTGACTGAAGGACTTTTGTAGCTAAAGTGTTTTTCTTACAGTGAAGATGCTTAATGCACAGTTTGTTTAATATTTTTATTCTATTGTATTTATTTCTCTTTCCTTTGCAGGGTGGAAAATAACTGTATATATGCAGTTGAAGTCTGAATTGTTAGCCCTCCTGAATATTCGCAACCTTCCCCCCCACCCCCCACCCCCAATTTCTGTTTAATGGAAAGAAGAGTTTTAAACATAATAGTTTTAATAACTCATTTCTAATAACTGATTTATTTTATCTCTGTCATGATGACAGCACATAATATTTGACTAGATATTTTTCAAAATGCAAGCATTCAGATTCAAAGTGCAATTAAAAGGCTTAATTGGAGTAATTAGGCAGGTCATTGTATAACAGTAGTTTCTTCTGCAGACAATCAAAAAATATATTGCTTAAGGGGGCTAATAATATTGACCTTAAAATGGGTTTCAAAATATTTAAACCTGCTTTTATTCTATCCAAAATAAAAATAAAAAGAGCCTTTCTCCAGAAGAAAAACATATTAGAGGAAATACTGTTAAAATTCCTTGCTCTGTTAAACATCATTTGGGAAATATTTATTTTTTAAAAATTCTCAGGAGCGCTAATAATTTTGACTTTAACAGTAATCGTTTTGAATAATCGTGATTACAATTATGACCAAAATAATCGTGATTACGATTTTTCCCAAAATCAAGCAACCCTAATAGTTACTGATGACTGTTTTGCAGCTCCCAGCCTTGAATTAAATGATTTATTTTAATCTTACGTTTATGTTTTGTAGCAGAAATATTATGTGTTAAATTGACATGTTAAATTGATAAATTCTGCAATGCTGCATTTGTGTTTGACGCAAACCATATTTATTGTTCATAAAGTAACAGTCGGACTTTTTATAGCAGATAACTAAATTCAAGCACATTCAAGGCAGCATGATAATGAGAAATGTAATTCATTGTTAGTATTATTGTCATCATCATCATCATCAATGATATTACATAAATATTAGATATTAAGTTTGGAATTATTGCACAAATATCAAGAAGTCATCACAGCATTAGTTAGTTGTTTCTGGTTTTTGTTAGTCCTGATTGATGTTGTTTTCAAATACAATAAATCCATTAATATACGATTTGCAGGGGTGCTCATTTACTTTTGGTGGATGCTGCTTATAGATATATACATTAGATGTCGCCTGGCTTATTGTTGTCTATTGGATGGAATGCGTCAATAGCGCCGCCATCTTGCTACAGGGTAGCGCTCCTTTGAAATGAATGCGGGACCAAGATACAGTGGAGGACTGTGGCATGCAAAGCCAGAGATATACACATATACACATATATCTATGATCGGGAGTTTTCCTGGATGTTAGCATGTAATTTTTTTTTCTAATTACTGTAGGGTCCACCCAGTTGGTCCAATGACGGTATCCAATGGTGGATGAAGGTTCACTGCATGTTCGGTCTTTCCAGTGCACAATGTTGATTTATATTAAACTTAACTCATATCTGACCCCAATTTTAGTATGAGGTGGTTTAGAATATTAATATGTTTATCCTCGTTTTATCTGACTCCAATTATAAAACATTGATAAGGTTATTTTGTTTCCGTTCACATTAATTTAGATTATGATTGAATATTCTCTTCGGTTCATCATTTTATGTTATTCTCGTTCATTGGGATCTCTATAACATCCTGAATCTTGTACCGGCCGAGTATACAATTTCTTAAGCACAAGCATGTCAGTCTTGGTCACTAAACAGGGGCGATTGACCGCTATCCTAAAAAGGCAGAACCCTACTTACTCAGATTAGGATATTTTTATGCGGTCCCCATAGGTCTGCTACCTCCTAAATCAGACAGAGCTATTTAGTCATATAACGATCATTACTATAGAATTAAGCAGACCAGTCGTACTTAAACTAGTAGTAACTTTGAATAATCACTATACTATCTAAATAGTATTATAAGTTTATCGGGTGAAGGACTATCCCCTTAGATATCCTTTTACAGCCTAAGTATACATGAATAAATGCCAATTTGTTAGTCGGAGCTCTAGAGACATCGTATAGCGTGCTGCAATGCTCCGTCTACCGTGTTCTAGTCCGCTACTAACCTGAACAGGGGCTTGTGGTGCTATGAAATTACCACAATCTACTAAAGATAATAACACGAACTCTGTTTAAATCATTCAAAACATAACAATTTATTAGTCAGGTAAATGTATTATGCCAATTCAATCAGTCAATTCATAAACGATCAATACAAAACATCAAATTATCAAAGATAAATCCAAGATGAAAAAGATGCATTCCTGACTTTGAAATATACATAACATGGGGCAGACCCCATGTTATGGGCTGATCTGGTTAGGCAGAATCGCGCTGAGTTTTTCTTAGACCTTACCTTAAATAATCCAAGAATTCCCTCAAGGAAGGGGGTGTGAATAACAAAAGGCATTCACACTTAGTGGAAAAGTCACACCCTTCTCAGTGGTTCAAAAGATGCCTGAAGTTATATATTTATTGTTTTGATTATGTCTATTTCTGAGAGAATGAGACCATTGTACCAATCGCACTGAGACATTTCAAATGATATCAAACAGGATAATTAAAGTCAGTTTGTTTAATCTAGAACATTCAAACATTGAAATGACCATATGCGTGAGTTGGGTGGATGAAGCCGAGCTTCAGCAGACTCAGATGCAAATGCAGCAGGAACTGGTTTTTCACGCATTCCCCCTTGCTGGGTTGTGAAGTCACCAGTCTCTGTTTTTCAGCTCATGTTTTGAATTGTCAAAGACATCAAAAATATTTGTAATATTTAAATTCTTACATTACGAAAATTATAATTTTACATCACTTTTCTACATTGATGGATCAGTGAACGCACGGGCATTCCTGACAAAAAGCTTGTGTTTGTGTGTACAGAAATGTACTATCCACCCTCCCTGTTAAATTTGATCATGTCCTGAAACACAGCTCCTCTCCTGCTTTCACTTCTCATACTGACGGAGGGAGCGATTCGCTTGTGAATGAATCCCCCGAACGACTCTTTTACTAAAATTAGCCGAAAATAATACCAGTTTCTGGCAGCGCAGCATCTCGTTGTCATATTTCTTTTGCATTGTTTGCTGATTTTATTCAACAAAACTAGCATAAGTCGAGTGTTTAGTGCGAGTTGGAGCTGCTTTGCCGTATGGTGAATGCAGTAAGTGACTGTTATCATCAATAACGCTACCTGATTAGCACAAAAAATCCAAACCTTCCAAAAACAGGACGCATGCTCAGGGTCCCTATGCGATATCTAGTGTATATATCTATGGATGCTGCTAAATTCTTTTTGGTGCTCCTTAATATTTGAAGTTGGGAGCATCAGTGCTACCAAGTAAAAAAGTTAATTTTCGAGTCCTGCCAAATATTCGCTGGTTTTCTAATGACCCCCTGCCTTCCCCAGCCCTGCAAATACAGTAAAACTGCACATTTTAGAGTATTATTTTGTGTTTAATTCATGCTTTCTAAACAGCACCTTGCCACAGCTGTGAGGTGGATGAATTACCTTGGCAAGGGAGAAGTGCGCACTAACACAGATTTAGAAAAATGTTTGAACAATATTTGAGAGAAACAGGCTTTTTGTGTACATACTAAACATTTTTGATCTTTGAGTTCAGCTCATGAGGAATAGGAGCAAAGGCAAGCGTTTATATTTTTTGTTGAGTCTACAATATAGTGTGACTAATATATCTAACCAGGAGCAATACTTTACCTCTTTCTCTTTTCTACCTGCTGCAGCAGATACAGCATCGTGATGTTTGTGTTCATCCACCAAACACAGCACACAGATGCAGCGCTGGTCGGTGCGGCAGTAAATCTCCATCACTTTATTATGCTGAGGGCAGATCATCTCCTGCAGTCGTCCAGTGGCCTCCATCAGATTGTGTCCTCGACCTCTGAAGAGACTCTCGTGCTGTTGGAGGTGATCTGGACAATAAGAGTTTCTACACTCCTGACAGGACTTCACAGCTTTCTGCTTATTTCCAGTGCAGGCGTCGCACTCCACATCTCCAGATCCAGTGTGAACAGAAGCAGGAGCAGCCGTCTGGAGTCTGCTCTTCTGCAGTTTCTCCAGCATTTCAGCAAACACCACATTCTTAGCTAAAGCAGGTCTCGGAGTGAAGCTCTGTTTGCATAAAGGACAGCTGTAGATTCGCTTCTGCTCCTCCTGATTCCAGCAGTCTGTGATGCAGCTCATGCAGTAACTGTGTCCACAGGGAATCGTCACTGGATCCTGCAGGAGATTCAGACACACCGGACACATGAACTGGTCCTGATCCACTGTAACACCACCTTCAGCCATTTCACTGTATAAACACAAGGAAAAAGTGCATACAAAGCAGTTAATCTGTGAACAAGTGCACTGTTTAGTGCTGTTTTAAATTGGCATAATTTGACTTCCGCTCTGCAAATCAGGCTCTCAAGAGAGTGTGTAAAATGAAATTTAAATCTTGGTAATTATATATCAATATTAGATGATTCCCTTAGTTATTAAGCATTATAATTATTATTATTATTCCGTGCTCTACTGCCTACTAGTTGTTCTGTAGGTTTTGGACCATTGTAACGATTGTTGGCCATATCAAGGACAGATGGTGTGCAAAACTAAATGACGTGTCTAACACACTCATTAAAATGTGATATTTGTACTGCTTATGACTATTTTAAGTAATAAACGTTTAATTTTAATTTAATAAAATGACGTCATACAAAGCTGCTGTTTACGATTAGTAATTATTCTTAACAGAAATCTTCAGTTACTCATAAATGCATATTGTAGATTCTTTAAGCCTTTTGCCTTCTACTGCGTTGGTAAATCTTATTTATACACTCTACCAGCGCATGCGCGGTAAATCTGCGCATAAATGTAAATCGCCTTCTTAAATCGCATGCATCATTAGCCGTCTACGTTATGTAAAAGTAAAATTTGCAAACTAAATATACATAAATACTAATAAAAATAGGCTAATAAAACATTTTATCCTTTGTTTTGCTGTATTCAGCAAAAACGAAACTAACTAAATCTAAAGCTAATATTTAGGATGAGACTCAAACATGAAATGCAGTTTAAACCTGAAATATAGCATCAATAAAGAGAAAAATCCTGTCAAAATATATAAATAAACAAAAATCACAGCTACAAATATGGAACAAAATCAATGCCTAAAGTCTTGAATTAAAAAGCTTGTTGAATATCACAAACTGAAAAAAATAATACACCGTATTAACAAGTTCTTGCATTTTAATGACTTGAATTCCAGGGTTTGTATTTTTAGGTCCTGAAATTTAACATATCTGTATATTTAAGCTTTGAATATTTCAACGAAAAATATTTCAAACACGTTTTCATACTTAAAAATTCAATAATTCATATTCAATTTTCAGATTTCACTTACAAAATATTCAATAACCTTTAAAAATACGATGTATAATATTCAAAATGTCATTTTCAGTTCATTTTTTTCAGTTCAAATATTCGCTTCCATAAATTCAGTGGATCAAATTCGACTGTTAAAATTCAACATTACATCCGGGAACTGTAGGAAAAGCAATAGATTGCAGATTGAAGATCGCCAGCTGCTCTAGCTTTCACCAGCAGGTGGAGATGGAATGTAAGATTTTTAACCCAGTAAACAGGCGAGAAAAAGGCTATTAAAGGCACAAAAGTAGCATTTAATATTAATATCAATGTTTTGGACATTATAAATGATAAAAAGTATGAGTAAAATGAGTAAATGAGGTTTTAGTCATCTATATTTGCCCTTATGTAACGGAAGCCAGCTGGTGATCGCGTAAATCTCAGGGTGCTTTCACACCTGTGAATCGATTCAGTTGTTCCGAAACAGAGATTACAATTGTTACATTGTTGCTCTTTGCTCTTGGAGCGGTTCGCTTTCAGACTGCAAAGTTTCTAATCGGACCAAAAGAGCTAAAACAAGTCACGTGCGAGTAAACTCTCCTTACATTGGTCAGAGTGTCAGGGTTTATTTTGCAGCTTTCCGCTCAGCTGTCAGGAGAGGTGGTGGTTTGGTGGTGATTGACAGGGTGCGCGCGCGTGACGTGTCTGAGGAGAGACACGGTGGGGAGGGGTGAGAAGGGTGCGCGACGATGCCTATTTGAGGACTGGGAGAGAGACGCGAGATTACCGGGAGATCATCACTCGTTTGCGGGCATTCGGAGACTCGCGAAACTTCCCGCCCTACTCATAATTCTCTCTTCATGTAGCCGTAAGCCTATTACATATCCATAAAACACTGTGATATAACCGCGCTCGGATCGGATCGCTTTCTCACTGCAATCGAACCGCTCCAGGGTTCGTTTCAATCGAGCCGAGACCACCTCACTCAAGCGATCTCGGAGCGATTACTTTGGCGCGGAACAGAGTGCGATTGCCCTGTTCACATATGCCAATCGAACCGCGCTAACTGGGCAAACGAGACACGTTCCGAAACAAAAGTGTAGGTGTGAAAGCACCCTCAGTTCTCCGATCCAGTGACAGACGTTGTTCTGCAATCTTATCGGAGCTTGTCTCCCATGCCGGCTCGCTCCCTGCTCGGACCGGTGCGGTTACTTGCACATAAACCGTCGTTTGATGAATATGATGTTATACATTGTCTATCTTTATTGAGTCTTTCTTCCATAGACGCGAAGTATTATATTGACAGCTAAAGGATATAAACGTAAGAGAAACAGGAAATGAAACATTATAATAATACAAAATAGATAAACATTGACAGGGCTAAGAACAATTACGAACAAAGATATTCAAAAGCAGAGAGATTTTATGAAAATGTCACACAAAACAGTTTACTTGGAACTGTTAAACAGTGTTCAGGTATGATTTAAGGTTGGTTATGGATGGGGCGTCTAATTTAAAATAATTTAACATAACGTGCCAATGCATTAAAGTGACGTCTTCAGTTATTATTTAAACGCAGCTATGTCAGAATTGGGATAGGTTATATAATTTCATTATTTAAATTATGATTATTAATATTAATATTCTATGACATGTATTTGGGCTATTGCGCTTGAATAAGTCATCCGTGATTCTAAATTAATATTTCTATTTGTAGCTATAACTTTGCTATCGTCTTTCTCTTCTTTTTTTCTATTTTTTGTGGTTCTGCCACGGTTACGTTTGCAAAATGTCTTTAGTTTGTCCAGAATATTGCTTTTCCACTAAAATAGAGACGAAGCAGAAGGAAAATGAATGAATTGATGAATGAATGAAATGATTGACGTTTTATGCATGTGCGGTGCGGCTTGCACACGACAAAGACGAACGAGTGGCCGCGAGCTCCGGTGGCCGGTCAGAGCCAGCGCCGCATATCAAACTGGTTAAGAGATGCTAGATGGCTGCCAATATGATAGGAATTCTTCCGAAGTTTCAGATGATATCTGGGCTTGTGCATAATAATGTAAAATAAAAGTGAAAGTCATGACATTTGGCCAAGCATAAGAATAGCCTACAAGTGTTTCGATTATTATCATGACATGTCATGCTTGGGATTATATGAATAACACCTCGCTGTTTACCATTTCCGAAAGTGGAGCTGACGTCGTCGCGAAATTGCTTGTATAATTGTAAAAAGAGTGATGAATATTTATGGATTTCTTATATCTGTCATTTCTGATAATATAATTGATTTAACTAGTGTGAGAGTATCCAACACTCATTTAGCAAAAATGCATCCAGAATCCTAAACCAATAACTTTGTCAAGCAAAAATTATCATTTTATAGGCTACTGATTTTTTTTTTAAAACAAGAAAAAAGAAAATACCCTAGCAATTGTTTATTTAAATATGATCATCTCAAAATATAAAATAAAAAAATAATGGTTTGACTTGGTGAAATCATAAAACAGACTTGCAGAAAAGAGTTAATAGAATAAATGAGCAAATACATTCTCTCCAGTAGATGGCGATTAAAGCTCATAATCCCATGATTTGCTGAAACCACTCAACCACGCATGTCAAACCACGCATTCTAAACATTAATCTTATGAAACTAGCTGAAGTGACAACTATATTAAATTTAAACCAGTTAAACAAGTTTATATGTTTAATAACTGCAAAAAAGATCAACATTGCTAATCATAAAATACAAACGGTTGCTGAAAAGTTATAAATAATGGTTTTCTCATTTAATACTGAAAACAAATTAAAGTCAGTTATAACTGCCTATTATCAAACCACAGGCGACTCATTTTATTACTTATCATTGGCTGCGACATTGCCACATTTGCGTTAATACATTTTTCTCGCCTATAGGCTACATAACAATAAAACAATATTCTGGACAAACTAAGACATTTTGCAAACGTTTAACCGTGGCAGAACCCCAATAATTAGAAAAAAAAGAAGAGAAAGACAGGCAGAGTGATAAAAAGGATAAATAGAAATATTAATTTAGAATCACGGATGACTTATTCAAGCGCAATAGCCCAAATACATGTCATAGAATATTAATATTAATAATCATAATTTAAATAATGAAATTATATAACCTATCCCAATTCTGACATAGCTGCGTTTAAATAATAACTGAAGACGTCACTTTAATGCATTGGCACGTTATGTTAAATTATTTTAAATTAGACGCCCCATCCATAACCAACCTTAAATCATACCTGAACACTGTTTAACAGTTCCAAGTAAACTGTTTTGTGTGACATTTTCATAAAATCTCTCTGCTTTTGAATATCTTTGTTCGTAATTGTTCTTAGCCCTGTCAATGTTTATCTATTTTGTATTATTATAATGTTTCATTTCCTGTTTCTCTTACGTTTATATCCTTTAGCTGTCAATATAATACTTCGCGTCTATGGAAGAAAGAGTCAATAAAGATAGACAATGTATAACATCATATTCATCAAAAGACGGTTTATGTGCAAGTAACCGCACCGGTCCGAGCAGGGAGCGAGCCGGCATGGGAGACAAGCTCCGATAAGATTGCAGAACAACGTCTGTCACTGGATCGGAGAACTGAGATTTACGCGATCACCAGCTGGCTTCCGTTACATAAGGGCAAATATAGATGACTAAAACCTCATTTACTCATTTTACTCATACTTTTTATCATTTATAATGTCCAAAACATTGATATTAATATTAAATGCTACTTTTGTGCCTTTAATAGCCTTTTTCTCGCCTGTTTACTGGGTTAAAAATCTTACATTCCATCTCCACCTGCTGGTGAAAGCTAGAGCAGCTGGCGATCTTCAATCTGCAATCTATTGCTTTTCCTACAGTTCCCGGATGTAATGTTGAATTTTAACAGTCGAATTTGATCCACTGAATTTATGGAAGCGAATATTTGAACTGAAAAAAATGAACTGAAAATGACATTTTGAATATTATACATCGTATTTTTAAAGGTTATTGAATATTTTGTAAGTGAAATCTGAAAATTGAATATGAATTATTGAATTTTTAAGTATGAAAACGTGTTTGAAATATTTTTCGTTGAAATATTCAAAGCTTAAATATACAGATATGTTAAATTTCAGGACCTAAAAATACAAACCCTGGAATTCAAGTCATTAAAATGCAAGAACTTGTTAATACGGTGTATTATTTTTTTCAGTTTGTGATATTCAACAAGCTTTTTAATTCAAGACTTTAGGCATTGATTTTGTTCCATATACAAACGCCTAATCATCTCGAAGTCTGAACTCAACTCACCCGTATCTGAAGAAAATCACCACAAACAGAGACTTCTGATATATGTCTTTCGAGTGTTTAATCTGTGTTGTTGCTGTTGTTTCTGTTTAGTTGAATGAGTAACAGTGAGAGTCGATTTACAAGCACCTCTAGTCAGTGACTGGACTGGTCACTGCTTCCCGCGAGTCACGTGATCTCGCAGAACTCTTGGGCTTTGGCTGCAGCTGGACGACAATACAGGCTAAATTACTCTATATCTCCCAGTATTTACATATCTGTTGTTGTTGTTGTTTTTTTCGTTTGTTTTTAATATTTATGCAAATAGAATGCACTTGACATGACAAAATATTTGTATGCAATACGTAAAATATTAATTACATTTTCAATGGACAAAAAGGTGAAAAGATATAAATAAAGGACATGAACATGATGGTAATTATATAAGTTTAGCTAACAGAAAACCGAGCAATATCTCATCATGCAGCTTCCCACATAGCAAAATTTCTCTGGCCCAGCTCTGGCCCACACAATCAGGTTTTGCTTGGCCCACATGCCGCAGTGAATTACCGTACATGACTGGATCAAATCTGGCTTCCAGACAAGGGCCAAACACAGACCATATCTGGGCCAAGTCTCAGCTAAGTTAATAACTCATAACTGGGCCAGATAGGTTGGTGTGTCACGATTGCAATGAAATTGATAAACCCATGGAGTGATGCGCTTTAGGCACACTATGGGCACGCTTTTTCTCAAAGTGACCCGATTGGTAGAATTTTTTTTCTTTACTCAAAAATGATTTTAGTGTATTTTAAATGTGGGTCAAGACTGGCCAAATCCACATGGCCCACTTATCAAATTTTTAAATCTTGGCTAAATACTACGTTTTTCATCTGGCCCAAATCTTGTGTGCCGCCTTAAAGACGGTGCCACCTCTGCCAAACCCGGGCCATGTTTGGCCCACATGCTGTATGCCAGTGCCGGATGAATGCCTGCTGTGCCAGCTTTATGCCAAATCTGGGCCAGAATTCTTTGCTACTAGGGTTGCAAGTGTAATCAACACAAAACCTATTATTTTGTTCAGTAGTAGTGTTACCTCTGTATGATATCCAGCCTGACGAACAACTAAATCAGTTTAAAGGTGTATCTCCTTCTTTGTCGTCTTTTAGAGTTGTTGTTGTTTTTGGCGGGCAAACACAATACATTCCCGCCATCTACTGGGCTGTGGACATTAATGGCGCAGAAAAATCTAAATCAGGGTAAAATCCTGTTAAACAAATCTACTTTTACAACCAGAAAAATCATTAAAGCACTAAATATATAATTGTGTTTTGATCCATTATTCAACAGAGTTTTAAATGTAAGGATTTCTATGGCTATTTCTGTTCATTCTTCCCTAAGAAATGCCCTTTCATTCTCATAAGCAGAGCATTTTAGTAAAACACACTGCCAAATCTGTACATCACAGTCATTTCTTTAACAACATAACACAATGAAAGACTAATTGAAAGTACATTAAGATATGAAGCCTGACAAATGATTATTATTTACATTGATTCACTTCGCAGACGCTTTTATCCAAAGTGACGTACAAGTGTGGGTCAAATGAACACTTCAAATCATCATAGAGCAGTAATATTTGTGTTATCCTTCATCCATGACTGACATTGACCTCTAGTATTAAAGTAGAATGTAGACATGCTTATAAACATGGTGGAATAAACATTTTAATTCAATAAGAACAAATGTAATGTCATCTATGTAATAAATTCCAGCTTGCTCATCAGAAAAGTAACGTGGTTTTGTTTAAACAGATCATGTGATGATAAAAATGGTAGCAGTGAGATGGCAATGATGGATATTCTAGTATTCGCCGGTCATAAAATCCCTCAGCCAAAGTCCATCATCAAAGTGGTCCAGCTTTGTGTTGCTCAAGGTTTTAAAAGGAGTCAAGATGAAAAATAATTTGCACACACAAACAAGCTTTTACCCACACTTTACAGGAGATTCTCTTCATATGTTAAGCTAATTGTTTGCTGTTGCCTCTTCTGCATCTGGTATTTTGTGTAAGGTCACCTGTGAGCATGTTCATTGTTCAAACACAGAAGCGAGGAAGGCACCATCATTAGCCGCTTGATGAGGCAAGCACACTGAAAGACTAGTTACGTCACAGCTGACATGAAATTAGATCAGGTCAAAGACTGCACCTTTTAAAATAAACAACCAAAGGAAAACTTCTGATGCATTAAATGGTTATCAAGACAACTTCAATATTATTATATCATTAAAAATCAGGCAACTGGTTTTCATAAAGTAGATTAAAAAACAGCTAAAAAACAATAATTTCAAAAGCTTTTTATATTAATACAAATGTATATGTAAATATTCACATGGACACTTAAAAGTAAAATTAACACTAATATTCATTTAGGCAATGGACTCCCTTCCTTTTGGACGCCAAAATTAGAGAAGATGAGGGGATCCAGAGCCAAATGGTTTTCCAGTGCTAGAGGATCCAAAGCTAAATGGGCTTACAGGGGTGTGGGGAGAGAGTTTGGGCTTCCTTGCACAAACTTTTAGTGGTGATGGCTGGTAAATCCAAAGCCCGATGGGTTTCCAGTACTGGCGGATCCAAAGATAGATGAGTTTCCAATACTGGTGGATCCAAAGCCCGATGGGTTTCCAGTACTGCCGGATCCAAAGATAGATGAGTTTCCAATACTGGTGGATCCAAAGCCCGATGGGTTTCCAGTACTGGCGGATCCAAAGATAGATGAGTTTCCAATACTGGTGGATCCAAAGCCCGATGGGTTTCCAGTACTGCCGGATCCAAAGATAGATGAGTTTCCAATACTGGTGGATCCAAAGCCCGATGGGTTTCCAGTACTGCCGGATCCAAAGATAGATGAGTTTCCAATACTGGCGGATCCAAAGCCCGATGGGTTTCCAGTACTGGCGGATCCAAAGATAGATGAGTTTCCAATACTGGCGGATCCAAAGCCCGATGAGTTTCCAGTACTGGCGGATCCAAAGATAGATGAGTTTCCAATACTGGCGGATCCAAAGCCCGATGAGTTTCCAGTACTGGCGGATCCAAAGATAGATGAGTTTCCAATACTGGCGGATCCAAAGCCCGATGAGTTTCCAGTACTGGCAGATCCAAAGATAGATGAGTTTCCAATACTGGCGGAGCCAAAGCCCGATGAGTTTCCAGTACTGGCAGATCCAAAGCCCGATGGGTTTCCAGTACTGGCGGATCCAAAGATAGATGAGTTTGCAATACTGGCAGATCCAAAGCCCGATGGGTTTCCAGTACTGGCGGATCCAAAGCCAAAACAAGGAATTTGGCTCCTTGGGCCCTGAGAAGACTCCTCTAATACTGGAAGAGGATCTGATAGAGATAGAAGAAGACTTAAAGATAATAAACTACTGTTGTATTTTTGGACTGTCTATGTTTTATAGTAACTTACGTTGTTGAAACTCCTCACTGGTCTGATCTTCAGGAGTCTGAGTGACCTGAACCTTTTTCACTACATGGAAACCAAACACATCTGCAGTTTAACTCACACAGCAAGACAAAATCATCATTAAACTACTAATATATTCTCAATTTCTCAATTAACTCCTCTGAAAATAGTTCAGTATTTACCTATTCCAGATATCTCTTCCATCTGATCTGAGGAGACAAAATCAACATTAAACTACTAATATATTCTCAATTTCTCAATTAACTCCTTTGAAAACATATCAGTATTCACCTGCTTTAGACATCTCTTCTATCATATTTGAGGAGAACTGCAGCAGTTTGTCTCTGAACAGAGAGACTGATTTCACCACATCATCAAAACACAGATGAGAACTGACAGTGAAGCCTGAATCTGAAGATCCAGAGAGAGAAACAGACGGGAAACTCTACACAAACACAAACACTCTATAAGTACAGAAGCTTGTTACCGTCACTCATTCTTCATCTGTTCTACATCACACACACATAAATACCTGGAGGAAGTGAAGATGATCCTGTGTTTCTGAAAGCTGCTTCAGCTCAGTGTTTCTCCTCTTCAGATCATTGATCTCCAGCTTCAGTCGCTCCAGTTGTTCTTCAGCTCGACTCACAGCAGCTCTTTCCTGATCTCTGATCAGCTGATTCACCTCAGAGCGACGTTTCTCAATATCCTGGATGAGTTCAGTGAAGATCCTCTCACTGTCCTCCACTGCCGACTGTGCTGAGCGCTGGTACAGGACACACTCATCACTTTCAGTTCATTCACTTTAGTACCAACGGTAAAAATGATTGATAAGAACAGCCTGAACATTCTTCTAAACATCTCCTTATGTTTATTAAAGAACAAATTTCAAAGAAATGACAGAATCTCCATCCAGTTTATTTTTCTCACCTTATGAATGTCAACAGCGTCTCTCAGCTTAAGAAGATCTTCCTCTCGCTTCTGGATTATTATTAGTAAGTTTCTCTGGTTCTCCTCCAAATGTTCCTGCAGACAAATATCATTAAACCTCCACAGCTCAGAGGTTTCTCTGACTGAAGGAAAATAAAGTGTCATTGATGAGTTCCAGCAAGCAGTATACTGTACCTGTTTCTCTCTCCTTTCTGCTGCGATTGTCACAGTGTCATGATGTTTGTGTTCATCCACCAAACACAGCACACAGATGCAGCGCTGGTCGGTGCGGCAGTAAATCTCCATCACTTTATTATGCTGAGGGCAGATCATCTCCTGCAGTCGTCCAGTGGCCTCCATCAGATTGTGTCCTCGACCTCTGAAGAGACTCTCGTGCTGTTGGAGGTGATCTGGACAATAAGAGTTTCTACACTCCTGACAGGACTTCACAGCTTTCTGCTTATTTCCAGTGCAGGCGTCGCACTCCACATCTCCAGATCCAGTGTGAACAGAAGCAGGAGCAGCCGTCTGGAGTCTGCTCTTCTGCAGTTTCTCCAGCATTTCAGCAAACACCACATTCTTAGCCAAAGCAGGTCTCGGAGTGAAGCTCTGTTTGCATAAAGGACAGCTGTAGATTCGCTTCTGCTCCTCCTGATTCCAGCAGTCTGTGATGCAGCTCATGCAGTAACTGTGTCCACAGGGAATCGTCACTGGATCCTGCAGGAGGTCCAGACACACCGGACACATGAACTGGTTCTGATCCACTGAAATATCAACTTCTGCCATTATACTGTGGGAACACACAGATGAAGAGCACACACAATCATTTGTAGGTTCATACTCATTTAGATGTTAGTCACCGTCCAGCAGTTACACTACATAACCAATATCAATATGTTTTTATGTATTCATATTTTTAAAGAGTGATGTTTTTCACTTTATACAGAATTAAAGTAGCAACGTGTGACTTTGTCTGTTCAAGAATCAATTCTGCACATATAATATCATATCTACACATATCAATTTGGGCAGATGCCTGATAGATTTGGGGTTATTAATTTAAAATTGTGTGTTTCCACAATAAAAAAAGCTGTGTCTGAGAAACTGAAGGAAATGCAAACAGTGTTGTGACTCCCTTATTTGATCATTCTTCTGCTTATGATCGTTTAGATAGCCAGCAAACAATTTAGTGTTTAATAGACGTCTAAACATAGACAGCTTGGCTAAAACAAGACTATATTTGGGTTGTCAGTGAACGTCTAATAGACATCTAAGAATAGCCCAAAACTAGACTAATCATCAAATAATTCAGATTAGACAGACTAAACGTGTAGTCATTCATTTCAGTTTATTTGATGACTAGTCTAGTTTTGGCCTATTCTTAGACATCTATTAGATATTCATGGACAGCCCAAATTTAGCCTTGTTTTAGGCAAGACTACTATATTTAGACGTATATTAAACATCTAATAAATGTTTCTAAAAAATAAAATTATTATTGTACTAATATTAATCTACTGTCATCCTTAAAAGCATATTTTACACTCGTAATGCTGTTGTAAGTTTTACACACATGCATGTGAAGTCTACAGGTCTACAGGTTTGTTTTGTAATATCGTTTAATAAAATCGCATGCATCAGCCTACAATGTTATCGTGGTGTGTTGGGATAATGTGTGTTTGTAATGATCTGAGTGTCGGTCTGGCTATTCTTTGGTTCTTGACAACTATTTAAGTCATGTGATGTATTGTTGTGATGACGTTGTTGATACCGAGGAAAAGCACGCTTAATGGCATTTCTTGGTGTTTGCCTCGTAAATATATAAATAAAAGTTATTAAAAAGTAAAACCAACAAATGAAACATCAGTAGAGACAGTCATGTAGGAAATAAAACACGGTTTCTTCTTACTTTCACTTTGCTGTAGCCAGCAAAACCGAAACTCAAGACATTAGCATAAAGCTAACATTAGCTACTGGACTCTCTAAACGTATGAAATGTCGCTTAAACTTGAATGAACCCTCAAAAAGATACACATCCTGTCAGAAAAGCACAACTGCAAACTCGTATGTTATTATTTTGACCCTAAACTCACCTGTGTCTGGAGAAACACGGACTGCGCACTGCTTCCTGCGAAGTCACGTGATCTATCAGCCTGTGATATAATAACGGGATGACGATATTACTTAATCAGCTCATTTCCCACAGCAAGTACATGTCTTATTTCCTTCTGTTAGCTTTTACTAATTTGAGCATAATGATAAACACAACCAACAAATGCTAACAAAAAGATGGTGCTGTATGCAAATGTAAAACTTTGTTTTTCAGCAGAGCTCCACATAGACGATCAAGTGTATCAAGACATTCATAGAGGCTGGATGATGAAACAACAATGAGAATGGCTGGAATAGAAGAAAACATGTTTGTTGAGCTTTGTAGTTTGATATAATGATCATTCTGTACATTTTAAGTGCACAATCACACATTAGACAAGGGCTTCCCAAACTTTTCAGCCTGCGACCCCAAAATAAATTTTTGTGACCCCCATTTTTCCCTAAGGTGGATATAAATATAAAAACGTTGCACACAAAACTGTAGGTCTATATAAACATAAGCATGTTGACAACAAAAGCATGCAACAGTTTAATAACCGTTTATTTTTTTATACATTTAATTTATTATTAACCTCAAATATCTTATTTTTAATGTATCAGAGTGCCATAAAGGATGTCAAAGTTTAACCTGGCCCTATAAAATCAATCTGCTGCAGTTGACACTATTGCTGTGTGGCTAATCTAAACATGCGATGGAAAAATAAAATTGTCTTCCTTGGGTTATGATTAAAATATGGTAATTCTAATAGTTTATTCAAATTTATTTGAGTTTTGAAAATCACCAAGCAACTCCTCGTCATTGTCCCGTGACCCCCACTTCGGGAAGCACTGCATTAGACTATACACAGTGTGCATTTGACTCTGCGTCTAAATAAAGCACAAAATAATGTTTGAAAATGCTAATGCTAGTTGACATTGTATACTAGATTAAGATATAATACTCAAAAAAGCTGAAAACTATAAAACCCAATGGGAAATTTAATGGGGACTTTAAGGCATCTGAAACATTCTGGCAGAAACAGGCAAATCTTATTGTTTGGAATGATGTGAGAGAAACGAAATAAATGTTACAGCAAACAAACAAATAATTGTGTTATGAATGAACAACAATGCTAAAAGTTAAATTAATAAACCTTTAACATTTACAACACTACTAATGTCCCCATGAAGAAATGCCTTAATAAATCAATAATTTACAGTAAAACAATAATGTTTCTGAACCATATGCTATAGCAGGTGTGGCCAACCCTGTTCCTGGAGAGCCACCTTCCTGCAGATTTCAGTTGCTACCCATATCAAACACACCTGCCTGTAATTATCACGTGGTGTTCAGGTGCTAATTAATTAGTTCAGGTGTGTTTGATATGGGTAGCAACTGAAATCTGCAGGAAGATGGCTCTCCAGGAACAGGGTTGGCCACCCCTGTGCTATAGTACTTGAATTATTGCGGTAGTTCTGTAGTGTCTAATAGTAATATAAATAAATGATTAAATACTATACATATTTTTTGTAGTATGACATAATACAATGAAAACTACAGTATTTGATCATTTGTTTTTATTACTATAATTATATATTATAATTTAACATCACTTTGTTTTACTACAGAAACCTGTGGTGTATTGTAGTATAACATACAAAAAGTGATGTAAAATATACACAGTACAATACACTTTACTTGGCTATAATGTTTTAAAAACACTGTAGTATTGAATATAAATGACTATAGTAATGTTTGATCATGTGGGTCGTAAACTTAAAGTAACAATGTTTAAAGGTTCACGAAACCTTTGAGTACTTTTTTTTGAGATTTTAACAGATGTGTGTGTGTTGAGCATCAGTTAAGACAATGTTAGCTCCTGTTAGCTTTAATTGTGGGAAAAACTGGATAATGTTGAGCTTTTGTCAGCTAATTTCAGCTTCTGGGTTTAAAATGATTTTTGGGGCGGGAATAAAATCGGTGACGTAGCGCAAAACTGCAAGTGCAAAGATGACGCGTCGGTTTCTCATTATTATTCACAGCGGAGTTTTCTTATCCTATGAGAAGAGCCGGCTGCTTAATTATTTACGACTGCACTTGCTTTCCGAAAACAAGACAGACCTGCCAGTGCCAAGCTCTGAGATCCTACCTTGATGACTGGGTGGGACCACGTCCACGGACCCACGGCACACAGTATTTAGCCGCTTCATGAAGGGTTGTATGTGTTTTTTCAATGATCCATGGGGTTTGTTGCATGTTTTTCCCCGCAATGCTGTCAGGGCCAGCAAAGTTGTTTGTGTGCAGGAAGCATTTTTGTTGGGAGAGCAGTACGAGTATGGCAGAAAATGGCGGACGTTGTTTTTTTATCAGGAGTTCATTCACATTTAGACACATCGCCGTGCTGCTGTGTTCACCTAAATCCTCTAGATTACCAGCAGGGCTAATGGTTAAAATAGACAGGGCAAGAGACCTGCTGCACTGAGTCTGCATTCAGACCTGGGGATTAAGGGAAAAGTCCTCATTTTTAGCGTTTATATGAACACAATTATCTTTATAACAGGCCCGGCGCCAGACGTCCAACGTAAGAACTGAGGGGGCATTTTAAATCCACAGGGGGGCACTAGACCTGGTGACTGATTTTGGTCTTTTGTTCCTTTCATTTAGGCTATTTATTCACATTTATTATTACTTTGCATTACTGCCTAAGTTACTGACTTAAGGCAGTAATATGCGTTTTAATAGTAATAATAATATGCACAGTTTCACTATTACTGATTTTATTAATGACCAAGTCATCACGTTTCACATAGCCTATTACCCAACCAACATCAGTGTTAGGGAAAAGCTAAATGTTACAATTTAATGTCATTTAAAACAATTACTTAGTTACATTTTAAGGCATTAGTGTAGCCAGAAAAATACCTTAAAAAGATACCTAAATTCACAGTTATTACCTTGAAAATTGGTTAAATTTTGGCACGGATAACACGCAACTCAGGGTATATAACTGTTTTATCATTTTAAATGTAAAAAAAAAAAAGACCTATCTTAGGCTATCATAAGTGTGTTTTTTTCATGATATTGTCCGGTTGTCATTTGTAAACCATCATAAACCATTAAGTTACAGGCCTACCCCGTCACTTTACTTATTTATTAAGCCTATTTTAGTAACTGGTTTTCAGGTTATTTTCATTTTAGGGCCATGAGCTACAAGTCAAAACAAACTTGATATGCTGACTGTATTTTAGCTCTTAAAATAGATCTACAATATAGCAGTATAGCCTAAATTACATATTTTTAAAAGATTATCATTCAGTACCTGCAGCACGTGAGAGGTTTCTCGGTTGATCCGTGGTAAATCCACTTAAGCAATATATTTCATTTATAACACTGAAAACTTGACTTCGCAGGCCGATCATCTTTAAACCCAAAAGGCATTTATTATGTGTTATACCTTGACTGCTGCTGCATAATGGGATGTTTCTCTACACACCTGTAAAAGTGCGCTTTTTAGCAAAATGAAAGCAAACATTCAAAGGGTTCTGCGTTTTGTCAATTTTAGCTTAATTGGAATAATAATAATAATAATAATAATAATGAATAAATTTAAATATTATTTATATTGTAGCCTGCTGTGGGACTGTGCAGTGAACTATTTATTTTTATTAACACATTTTTATTAGGCTACATCTTCCCAAATAACTAATGTGAAAATGACTGGCAGTTGCGTCTCTGCTAAAATTAATTTAACAGCAAATTTCTTCTGCGTTTTTTCCTTTTAGAGCTCAAGAGAGTTGTGTTTAAGGAATTAGTTAATCAAAACATGTAATGAATTAAGCTGCTCGTCTCATGTCACCCACTTTTCTCCCTTGTGAGTTGAGTGCGCCTCCATCGCTGTGTGTGCGTTTCGAAGGCTATTTACGGGCGCACCTGACCTGACGCGGGGACCGGATCTCTGGACTATAGGACTAGCTTTTAGAACAATTTTCAATTATTGCTGTGTCATATATTTTAAAATATTGAAGGTTGGAATGACGGGAGTGTTAGTAATTAATGACAGAAGGAATTTTCAGTTTTGAGTGAACAATCCTTTATCAAAACTGGGGAGGCACAAATTCTTGCTGAGGGGGCAATGCCCATTATGATGCATCTTTTTTTTTTTTAAAGATTTACTTTTGGCCTTTATTAGATAAGACAGTATTTAGAGAGGAAGCGAAGTTGGAGAGAGAGAGAGGGGGTAGGGAAATGTCCTTGAACCGGGATCCGAACATGGGACGCCCTGACGTGTTACTGCACCATATGTCAACGTGCTAACCACTTGGCTATTGCACCGACTTCATGCATCTTTTGAAAAAATTCTGAGTTAGACTTGAACCGAAAGTGGGATGTGTCATGACCCTTTAAATATTAAGAAACTGTTGGGAATAAGTACGGTCGTACACTAGTGTTGTGGCCGCTGGATGGAGCTCGTGTTGAGTGTTCTTACTGCTGTAGATTCTGTGCTCTGCTTCAGGTGGCGCTGTTGTGCTGTGATGGACCATATTAAAACACACGGGATGGATTGTCCACATTAAGACAGAGGCTGTTTCTCAATTTCAAGAACGGAGAACAGTCTTTCGAGGTGTCCTTGGAAAAAACAAACTCAGGAGACTGCGAGAACAGAGAACGCGTCCTGTGAGGAATAAGATGCTGCTTTCTTTCTGATGGTCACATGAACTTCACACGTTTTAATGGTAAATTATTCAAACATTGCAACATTCCTAAAATGAGTTATTATTTCTCCCCTGTCCCTGCAGGGTTTAGCTCCAACTTGCCTCAACACACCTGCCTGAATTTTTCAAGTCGCCTAGTAAGACCTTGATTAGCTTGTTCAGGTGTGTTTGATTAGGGTTGGAGCTAAAATCTGCAGGACCTTCCAGGAACAAGTTTGTGCTTGTTTGATATATGCTGATAAATAAAGTTTGCACTTTGCTTTGTTGGAGTTGCTTTGTTTCAGTTTGAGGTGAACTGCAAAAACAGATCCAAAACCTGAATAAACCCACAATGAGGAGAAAACATGGCTCAGGGTACTTTAATATCACCTGCATTAGGAAAAATCTTCACAAACAGCTTGAGATCATTTTTGCTGATTCCTCAGAGAAGTATCACATTTGCCTGATCTGCATTACAGCTGAGTTATATTGCAGGTTTATTTTTTACAATTTTGCTGATTATATTTTACAGTTTTTCCCAAAACGTCCTTATTTTGTCTTCTATTAGGCTATATTTCTATATTATGATTCTTCCTTTATTATATTTCAATATATCAGCATATGATAAATTAGATGCACTTCACTTCAAAATTAGGACAATTTTAACAATCACACAGACATTTGAAAAGATGAAAACATGCAAAAAGAAAAAAAGAGATTCTGTGTAGGAGAGCGAGCCTTAGGCTGGGTGACATAGACAACTGAACCAATGGTCTCCTTGCAGATCACCTTCTCATGTTAGAAGGTTTTAGTTTTAAATCGCATGGTATCCGTTTTGTGAATATCTGAATTCGAAAAAAAAAAAAACATTTCCTTACAAGCCCAAATATGTTTACAAAGTCGTAGGTGGCAAGTTGTAATCCCCCAGGCCAAATATGTCTACTGGGGTGGCCCAAATACACTTTGAACAGTTGAGGGTGTGGGGTTGGCCTGCCTCACCCCATATATACTTTCAAGGGGTGAGGGTGCTGGGGCTGGACTGCCTCACCCCAAGTATACTTTCAGGGGTTGAGGGTGTTGGGTTGGCCTGCCTCGGCCCAAATATAGTTTTAGGGGTTGAGGGTGTTGGGTTTGCCTGCCTCGGCCCAAATATACCTCCAGGGGTTGAGGGTGTTGGGTCCGCCTGCCTCGGCCCAAATATACCTCCAGGGGTTGAGGGTGTTGGGTCCGCCTGCCTCGGCCCAAATATACCTCCAGGGGTTGAGGGTGTTGGGTTGGCCTGCCTCGGCCCAAATATACCTCCAGGTGTTGAGGGTGTTGGGTTGGACTGCCTCAGCCCAAATATACTTTCAAGGCTTGAGGGTAATGGGTTGGCCTCCCTGAGCCCAAATATACCTCCAGGGGTTGAGGGTGTTGGGTTGGCCTGCCTCAGCCCAAATATACCTCCAGGGGTTGAGGGTGTTGGGTTGGCCTGCCTCGGCCCAAATATACCTCCAGGGGTTGAGGGTATTGGGTTGGCCTGCCTCAGCCCAAATATACTTTCAAGGTTTGAGGGTGTTGGGTTGGCCTCACTGAACCCAAATATACTTCCAGGGGTTGAGGGTGTTGGGTTGGCCTACCTCGGCCCAAATATACCTCCAGGGGTTGAGGGTGTTGGGTTGGCCTGCCTCAGCCCAAATATACCTCCAGGGGTTGAGGGTGTTGGGTTGGCCTGCCTCGGCCCAAATATACCTCCAGGGGTTGAGGGTGTTGGGTTGGCCTACCTCGGCCTAAATATACCTCCAGGGGTTGAGGGTGTTGGGTTGGCCTGCCTCAGCCCAAATATACCTCCAGGGGTTGAGGGTGTTGGGTTGGCCTGCCTCGGCCCAAATATACCTCCAGGGGTTGAGGGTGTTGGGTTGGCCTGCCTCGGCCCAAATATAACTCCAGGGGTTGAGGGTGTTCAACCCCTGGAGGTATATTTGCCTCGGCCCAAATATACTTTCAAGGTTTGAGGGTGTTGGGTTGGCCTCCCTGAGCCCAAATATACCTCCAGGGGTTGAGGGTGTTGGGTTGGCCTGCCTCAGCCCAAATATACTTTCAATGTTTGAGGGTGTTGGGTTGGCCTCCCTGAGCCCAAATATACCTCCAGGGGTTGAGGGTGTTGGGTTGGCCTGCCTCGGCCCAAATATACCTCCAGGGGTTGAGGGTGTTGGGTTGGCCTGCCTCGGCCCAAATATACCTCCAGGGGTTGAGGGTGTTCAACCCCTGGAGGTATTTTTGCCTCGGCCCAAATATACTTTCAAGGTTTGAGGGTGTTGGGTTGGCCTCCCTGAGCCCAAATATACCTCCAGGGGTTGAGGGTGTTGGGTTGGCCTGCCTCAGCCCAAATATACTTTCAATGTTTGAGGGTGTTGGGTTGGCCTCCCTGAGCCCAAATATACCTCCAGGGGTTTAGGGTGTTGGGTTGGCCTGCCTCGGCCCAAATATACCTCCAGGGGTTGAGGGTGTTGGGTTGGCCTGCCTCGGCCCAAATATACCTCCAGGGGTTGAGGGTGTTGGGTTGGCCTGCCTCGGCCCAAATATAACTCCAGGGGTTGAGGGTGTTCAACCCCTGGAGGTATATTTGCCTCGGCCCAAATATACTTTCAAGGTTTGAGGGTGTTGGGTTGGCCTCCCTGAGCCCAAATATACCTCCAGGGGTTGAGGGTGTTGGGTTGGCCTGCCTCAGCCCAAATATACTTTCAAGGTTTGAGGGTGTTGGGTTGGCCTCCCTGAGCCCAAATATACCTCCAGGGGTTGAGGGTGTTGGGTTGGCCTGCCTCAGCCCAAATATACTTTCAATGTTTGAGGGTGTTGGGTTGGCCTCCCTGAGCCCAAATATACCTCCAGGGGTTGAGGATGTTGGGTTGGCCTGCCTCGGCCCAAATATACCTCCAGGGGTTGAGGGTGTTGGGTTGCCCTGCCTCGGCCCAAATATACCTCCAGGGGTTGAGGGTGTTCAACCCCTGGAGGTATATTTGCCTCGGCCCAAATATACTTTCAAGGTTTGAGGGTGTTGGGTTGGCCTCCCTGAGCCCAAATATACCTCCAGGGGTTGAGGGTGTTGGGTTGGCCTGCCTCAGCCCAAATATACTTTCAATGTTTGAGGGTGTTGGGTTGGCCTCCCTGAGCCCAAATATACCTCCAGGGGTTAAGGGTGTTGGGTTGGCCTACCTCTGCCCAAATATACCTCCAGGGGTTGAGGGTGTTGGGTTGGCCTGCCTTAGCCCAAATATACCTCCAGGGGTTGAGGGTGTTGGGTTGGCCTGCCTCGGCCCAAATATACCTCCAGGGGTAGAGGGTGTTGGGTTGGCCTGCCTCAGCCCAAATATACCTCCAGGGGTTGAGGGTGTTGGGTTGGCCTGCCTCAGCCCAAATATACCTCCAGGGGTTGAGGGTGTTGGGTTGGCCTGCCTCGGCCCAAATATACCTCCAGGGGTTGAGGGTGTTGGGTTGGCCTGCCTCGGCCCAAATATACCTCCAGGGGTTGAGGGTGTTGGGTTGGCCTGCCTCAGCCCAAATATACCTCCAGGGGTTGAGGGTGTTGGGTTGGCCTGCCTCAGCCCAAATATACCTCCAGGGGTTGAGGGAGTTGGGTTGGCCTTCCTGAGCCCAAATATACCTCCAGGGGTTGAGGGAGTTGGGTTGGCCTGCCTCAGCCCAAATATGCTTTTGGGGGTTGAGGGTTTTGGGTCCTTC
>NC_141023.1:4222500-4232500 GCF_052040795.2 Danio rerio
AGGTCAGAGGTCATCGGCAGCTAGTTAAACACAGCAGACGCTGAGGCGGACACATGAAATGATGGCCGCACCGCCCGCAATTACACTCTCAGACACACACTCTCACACTGATAAACAATGTGCGCGGGACTCTCTGTTTAAGATGCGGTGGAGTCAAACACGCTGCTGATTACACCATTCGGAGATGTGTTTAGACAACGGCCTGCTTGTTTAAAGTGTGTGTCGGAGAGCGCAGCGGCGTTCACATCACACACTGCAGAGGAAATAATGCTGAGAAAACAACTGGGGCTGCATGATATATCCCTAAAATAGTTATCGCGATAATAGTATAGAGTCACAATTGTTAGTCCTCCTAAATGGTTAGCCCTTCTGTATATTTACCCCCAATTTCTAATCATAATAGTTTTAATAACCGATTTATTTTATCTTTGTTATGATGACAGTAAATATTTTGACTAGATATTCTTCAAGACACTAGTATTCAGCTTAAAGTGACATTTAAAGGCTTCACTAGGTTACTTAGGGGTAATTAGGCAAGTCTTTGTAGCAGTGGTTTGTTCTGTAGACAATTCAAAACAAATATCTCTTAAGCGGGCTAATAATATTACATAATATTAAAGGACATTTGTTGCATTGGTTGTTTAACTAATATTGACCAATCAGATGGGGCTGTACCAACTTTAGCCCTACCTCCCCAGTTGTTGCTGCTCTGCTATTGGTTCAAAGTTAAACCCAGAGCTGAAAATACAAGAAGCAGCCAATCAGAGTCAGAATTAGGGCTGGGCGATGTGGCGAAAATGCAATCTCGATACGTATTTTCCATATTGAACGGTAACGATATACATTTCAATACAAGTTGTTAATACTTCCAGATTTAAAAGAGTAACTTAAAGAGTAACGTCCATTAAATATCATATTACTTATTGTATTTTCGGTACATCTCTAATATCAGAATACTTTTAGATTCTCATTACTGTGAGATTTTGTTCGCTTTGACTCGTTGGATATAAACGCTGCTTTATTCGCACATCTTTTATTCGATAATGCAGTTTTGTGCATAAAGTTCGTTCGTATTTGCTATTAAGATAGCTAATGTTGCATATTTATGCTGTGTGACGGCCTCTTAGATCAGTATAGAGTAAAAAAGTTTAGAGCTTATTGTTATATATCACGATTAGATATTATATCGTTTATCAGCCCAGCCCTAGTCAGAATATCTCAGCTTTCGCTAATTCACCCTGTTTTAAAGCACCTTGACACAGTTCTTTAGTCTAAATTATAATTAAATAGTATCTTTTACCAGCTTATTTTAATATCGTTAAATTAATGATTTTAAAACATAGCTAATAGGGCTGCGCAATATATCGTTTCAGCACTGAGATCATTAACAGACTTTTTTCTTGATTATCTTTGTAATTAAAAGTTTTATGTACTAATTCTATGTATATTTAGCGTTTTCTCTGAATAATGTTTACTTTCAGTGACATGTGAGTTCATTCGCTATCTGTGAATGTCCCCATAAACATTAACAAAGCAACCTCAAGGTAGAAATGGCCACAACAATTTCAATCGCTGCCGGCAGCTGGAGTCGCTGTAAACTATTTTGTTGTTTAGGTCAATCTAAAACACCATACCGTTTTAAGTACTAGTGTTATTATATTATTAATTAAGAGCGTCTGTGCACCGTGTCTCACACCTTCACACGCATCGTGCGTTCACTGCGTGTCAGAATTGCCTTCTGAGGCGAAAGTACATTTATTAGATGAAGAAAAGATTGACTAATACTCTCCTACTGTAGCAAATTCAGTTTTTACTGTTGATATTTGGGCGCCAGTTAATAAGGAAGTGACGATTTTGTTCGCTTTGACTCGTTGGATGGAAACGTTGCTTTATTCGCAAATCTTTTATTCGATAATGCAGTTTTGCGCATAAAGTTCATTCGCATTAGCTATTAACATAGCTAATCTTGCATATTTCTGCTGTGTGACGGCCTCTTAGATCAGTAGAGTAAAAAAGCCAAGAGCTTATCGTTGTTATATATCGCGATTCAATATTATATCGTTTATCAGCCCAGACCTAGTCAGAATATCTCAGCTTTCGCTCATGCATAGTGTTTTAAAGACTAAACGTTTGCACCTTGACAGTTCTTTAGTCTGAATTATATCTTAATAGCGTCTTTTAACAGCTTATTTTAATATCATTAAATAAATAAATGATTAAAGAACTGCATTTTTCTAGGGAAATATTATATGGAACAAATATTGTTATCACAACACTATTGCATATTTATATAGATAACAACAACATGGCATATTTGTCCAGTATAGTGCAGCTCTAGATCCTGCAGTATCAGATGAATGAACAGGTCGGGCTGGTGAACTCACGCAGGTATTAGCTTAATGCAGTCTCTCAGAGACACAAACAACCCAGCAAACTCAACAACCACAACACAACAAGCCCAAACAGGCGCAAGATGGCCGGCAGCGCTTCCCACAGTCATCTCTGAGAGACGTAACAGGTTCAACCAGATCACAATCAAGCACACATGAGTGCAGCAGAGTACGACACTGACAAAAGAGATATCATCTGATATTTTACTGATAACCATGATTAGACGAGTGTGTTATGGCTGAAGAGAGCTGGAGTTTCTCATATTCTTCATATTTTGTGAACTCGGATCACAGGACAGATTGTAATTAAGGTCATTTTATTTTAAGATATAGTTCCTGCTATTAATAGACCATTGAAGCTCCTGTAAAATTACAATAAAGTTGTTTAGATGTTAATATCAGTCTGTTAAGTCTTAAGGATATCTATAAGCTAGAGCGCTCCAAAACACTGACAAAGATATAAACATCCAAAGCTTGCAGTTTGTCACTTCCGTAGAAATAAATCAATGATTTTTTTTAAAGTCAGCTCATACTTCAGTTTCTCATCAAATCATCCGACATATCAAATGCTCTCTAGTGTCTAACATGCCCCGCCCCCTTCTTCTCATTTGAGCTCAAACAAATGAGAAAAACAAAACACATTTGTATAATCTCCGCCTCCCTTGGCGTACAACCACTCTTATTTCCGACACATAAAGACCGATCAACACACACACTTGGTGAGCTGACCAATCAATGTAGAGTTGGCTTATGGGCGGGGGAGGGGCTTACTGAACTAAAGCACTGAATCAGTTCATACGAACCAAATTGAAATCGTAACAAAATGACTGTAATTCTAAACACACAGTAAAAATGGACAGTCTAGAAAACACATTCTGGATTTGACATTGACACAAAAATCGATAAGCAAAAGCATAGCAAAAAGCTTATTCGCATCTTTGCATTAACTTAACATGTAAATAACTCGAACGTGACGGCATACCTGCCAACATTTAAATCATAAAATCCCAAGAGGGGGAGCTTGAGCTTGAGCTCCACCTTTTTTGCACTTCTTCTACGAGTGATGTCACTGGGGGTAGGGTTAGGGGTGGGGTTGGTGTACGCATTAAAACAGCTTACAGGAGGCAGAACGAGAGCTCATGCTCCCCCTCGCTGGAGCTCAGCTCTGCTCAAATGGCTCTGCAGCGAGCACCGTCTCTAAAATCCGGGAACACATTGTGTGAGGGGGGGGACAACATGATCAGGGGGTGGGGGGTTGGGCCGGGTTTGTGGTGTCAAGGCGGAGCGTTTTGCGGTTTGGTGCGCATAGGGACTGTACCGAAAAGCTGGCCAGACTGTACCAAAAAGCTGGGGAGCGGGGGTGGGGTGGAATTCCGGGAGACACAACAATACGGGAGATGGGTTTGAAATACGGGAGACTCCAAGGGAAAACAGGGGTATTGGCAGGTATGCTTGACGCTCCTTCCGCGTCTTGTTTGAACACGGCATAAGAAGTTTAGTATACTGAAATATGACCAACCTAGGGGCAACGCAGTGGCACAGTGGGTAGCACGTTCGCCTCACAGCAAGAAGGTCGCTGGGTCGCTGGTTCGATCTTCGGCTCAGTTGGCGTTTCTGTGTGGAGTTTGCATGTTCTCCCTGCGTTAGCGTGGGTTTCCTCTGGGTACTCCGGTTTCCCCTACAGTCCAAAGACATGCAGTGCAGGTGAATTGGGTAGGCTAAATTGTCCGTAGTGTATGAGTGTGTGTGTATGTGTGGATGTTTCCCAGGGATGGGTTGTGGCTGGAAGGGCATCCGCTGTGTAAAAACTTGCTGGATAAGTTCATTCCGTTGTGGCGACCCCTGATTAATAAAGGGACTAAGTCGACAAGAAAAAGAATGAATGACCAACCTAGCTATGCTAACTTAATAAAGCAGTAACTCTACACTCGATTTCAGGATGTTTTCAGGTTGATAAAACTAAACAAGCACTAGTATTTATTTTAGTTTGTTTACATCATTGAATGTATGATTTGTTTATGTAACACCAAAACATGTCGGGTCTCAATTTAAGGTTACGGGAGACTCCCAGGGAAAACAGGGGTATTGGCAGGTATGCTTGACGCTTCTTCCGCGTCTAGTGTGAACACAGCATAAGAAGTTCAGTATACTGAAATATGACCAACCTAGCTATGCTAACTTAATAAAGCAGTAACTCTACACTCGATTTCCGGATGTTTTCAGCTTGATAAAACTACACAAGCACTAGTATTAATTTTAGTTTAGTTTGTTTACATCATTGAATGTTTGACTTGTTTATGTAACACCAAAACATGTCGGGTCTCAATTAAACGTTGCTTTCATTTCACTGAATTCAATTTCCTTTGGCCTAGTCTCTTTTTCAGGGGGTTGCCACAGCGGAATGAACCAGCAACTATTCGGGCATAGGTTTTACACTGTGGATGCACTTCCAGCTGCAACCCAGTACTGGAAAACAACCAAACACTCTCACATTCATACACAACAGCCAATTAAGTTCTTTACCCCTATACCGACTTGTGGGGGAAACCAGAGCACCCGGAGACTCCAGAAAGATACGCCAACTGACCCAGTTGGGGCTCAAACCAGTGATCTTCATGCTGTGAGGCCAAAGTGCTTACCACAGAGCCGCCGTGCCATCCTAATACAACACACATGTTGGTTAAATCATGTTTTAAAGTATTGTATGGCATATCAAATATCAAATGAGGTATCATGCCATCTTCAATATGGCCCAGCCCATCCTCAGTGTTCTGCGAGGCGGTGGAGGAACTGGTTTGGGTGGTTTGGGTGATTTAGAGCCACACACTCCATTGAGTCTGTCAGGACGGTGAGTTATTGAAGTGTGTGTGACGCTCCTCCACACCCTGAGCAAGAAACACACTCACACATGGCAGATCCACATTTAAAACAGAGCGTCCAGTGTGCTCGCAACGGGAAACTCTCTTATGCAGAGTTAGCGGTTTAACCCTTTATTAGCAGCTGGAGGACTGTACATGTTAAGGCTGCACGATATATGGTTTCAGCATCGACATCACAATGTGCGGATCACATCACAGGATCTGCAATGTTGAGCCGGGATTATATGGTTTAGGATTACACAGCCACAGTTCAAAAAACAGGAGATTTGTGGAGATACGGCAGAGATCAACCATAACGGAGTGAAAGTGTATCATTAGCACATTTAACACCCTATTAAGAGACTTTAACAACGCGCGCACACACACACACACACACGCTGATAATGATAGCAGGTTAATCATTGGTTCAGATGGAGCTTCTCTAATGTGATTGGCTGATACTGTATTGCAGGTTAGTCATTGGTTCAGGTGGAGTTTTCTCTAATGTGATTGGCTGTTCCTGCATTGCAGGTTAGTCATTGGTTCAGGTGGAGTTTCTCTAATGTGATTGGCTGATACTGTAATGCAGGTTAATCATTGGTTCAGGAGGAGTTTCTCTAATGTGATTGGCTGATACTGTATTGCAGGTTAATCATTGGTTCAGGTGGAGTTTCTCTAATGTGATTGGCTGATACTGTATTGCAGGTTAGTCATTGGTTCAGGTGGAGTTTCTCTAATGTGATTGGCTTATACTGTATTGCAGGTTAGTCATTGGTTCAGGTGGAGTTTCTCTAATGTGATTGGCTGATACTGTATTGCAGGTTAATCATTGGTTGAGATGTAGAGTGAGTGTTTGAAAAAGCCTTGAGAAAACACATCTGCAGCTGTACATTAGCAGTCAGACAGAACAGCGGACACTGGGGCTTTCCCATGACCTCACACACACACACACACACACACAAACAAACCAAACAAGCAAGTACACACACAACAACACTAATACATAACCCAAACACACACAGCACACACACACACACACGCACACACACACACACACACACGCACACACACACACACAAACATGCACTCTTGCAGACATAACACCACAGACACACATACAACAATACATAACACACACACACACACACACAAACAACAAAACACAACACATAGATCACCCCATCACATACACATGCACTGATGCAGACACGCTAACACACAAACAACACACACTCAAACAATACAGAACACAATCTCACACACACACACAACCCTACACAGGTGCATATACACACAACATACACACTTCTTACAAATGGACACACACACACACAATGCAAAAACAACACACTCACAAGAATAGAGAACATAATCCCACACAATCCATACACACACACCAACAACACACACACACACACACACACACACTCACGACAAACACAACCACACACAGCAAGCACACACACACACACACACGCGCACACACACATGCGCACACACACACACACACACACACACGCGCACACACACACACGCGCACACACACAGAGCTCCACAGCTGAAGTCAATCAGAGGCGCTGGGCCTCCAGTGATGCTCTCTTCTGAGAGTCAGGAATGCACGGTTGCACAACGACTCACTGCAGCTAAACTCCACACGAGGAGTCTGCACACATCAGCACACAGACCAATCCTGGACATCTAAGGCGATATAGAAACTCTGTCCCATAAAAAAGCCTCAACAGTCACGCTAAACATCAGCTAATCCTGCCGCCGCCGAGAATGATGGGAAATGTAGTTTTACAGCTCATAAAGCAGCGTGTGGAGCTGAATGTCCTGCAGATCTGCTTACGCCATGATTATATAATGATGGTCTGGAACACTGCTAATGTTTTCCACAAGCACAGCTTCATCTCATAAATACGGTCATTAGTGGCTCTCGTGCTCCAGCAGTTTATCAGGAGAGCGATAGTGTTCATCCAGCAGATTCCTCTCATTTCTGATGCTTCTCCCATGATTCCTCATCAAACTGATGATTAAACTGCACAGAAAACCCTCAAGAGCTCCTAAATCAGAGCAACACACAGGACTACAACACTTCTCTGGGACATTTACTCACACTAATAAATAACAGTTCACTGTTATTATACATAACCAGGTCGTTATTTCACACCAGACTGGGGGAAAGTTTCCTTTCTGGACTTCATTTCATGACTATGATGCAGTTTTCAACACAAATGCAGCACGTTTGATCTCAATAAATGTGACGGAGATGTAAAGAGGAGCATCGTTTCTGCTGGAGGAGTGTTAAAGAGAGTGTGTGTGATGATGAGAGCAGAGACTCTGACACACATCTGCTGACACACTTCAGTCAGTCTCCTGATGAAGCTAATTATACACTTCCTCTGCAGATCGACACACACTTCCTTCCCTACAGCACGCTCAAGACACACACCTTTAAAATTTAACATCAGCACAAGCATATGAAATTATATGCCACTCATCCAGCCATTAAATATCAATGTCAAATATCAATTGATGCAACTTGAGGACAAACGTGAAAGAAAGATATTAAAGTACTTCTCAAATGAACAAATGAAAGCATAACAACATTATTAAAACTTTCCCTTGAATTTTTTTAAAAGAAAAAACCTTTGAGCTGCTGATATCTCATAAAGAGCCCAAAACATGTTATTTAATGAATTTAATTAACAATAATTACAGTTGTATTGTGCCAATAACTCGTTTAAATCAAGATTTTAAATTGCAGTATATAATCAAGAATTTATTTAAAATTTATTTAATTAAAATTAATTTCATTTTAAATTATTATAAATTTAAATAAAATTAAACAAAATTAAATATGTTTGAACTAAATAAAATTAAATAAATGTAAATAATTCAATTTAAATACAATTATATACTTTAAATAAATCTATACATATTTTAACGATAAAATGAAACTAAATAAAATTAAATACATTTAAATTTAATTAAATATTTTTTATAAAAATAAAACAAATTTATATTAAACATTTAAATGAAATAAAATGAAATAAATTTAAATAAAATGAAATAAATTAAATACATTTAAATTATATACATTTAAACAAAATAAAATTGAATACATTTAAATAAAATTATATATTTTTAAATAAAACTATACCTATTTTAACTAAATAAAATTAAACGCATCTAAACTAAATAAAATTAAATACATTTAAATTAAATTAATTGAAATAAAATTAAAATAAATACATTTAAATAAAATTAAATAAATTGTAATAAAATGAAACAAAATGAAATACATTTAAAGTAAATTAAATACATTTAAATAAAATAAAATTAAATGCATTTAAATAAAATTATATACTTTAAATTAAATTATACATGTTTTAACAAAATTAAATTAAACACATCTAAACTAAATAAAATGAAATATATTTAAATAAAATTAAATACATTTAAATAAAACTAAAATTACTTTAATATACTTTAATAAATATTAATTCCTTTTTTAATTATGTTAATATATATGTATATATATGTATATATTTCAAATTAAATTACTTTTTAAAAATTTAAATTACCTTAAATAAGTGTATATTAAATATGGATGGAATTTAAAAATGAAAAATATACGTATTTTAAAAAAAATAACTTTTAATAACTTTATAAAGGGTGTTTTACATTTTGTCATGAAACAAAAACATGCGTTTGATAAAATAAAACAAAATAATAATCAAATAATCATGTCACTTCTTGTTTTTTGGAGAAATGTGACTAAGACACAAGTTTCTGGCTGCTTACTGGTTGTTGCTTCATATCAGCCTGTAAAAAGCTCTTCTCTGGCAGCTTTATATGATGATTAATCGTCCTTCAGTACAGAGAAACACAGAAATGTTAAAAAACAAAACCGTCTAATGCAAAGCAGATTCCCTCTGATCACGGCCTTATGAACATCTCAGAGGACACAAACACTCTGGTTAAAATATAACAGAACGTTCTGCTCCGTCAGTCTGTCTGAGTGTAAGAGTTTCAGCAAAAACAGACTATCACTGAGCTTAAAGCCCAGTGAGGCACTCCAGCCAATCAGACGACAGCTGCTCATCTCATATTCACCTCGCATTTGCATATTTATACAGCCTCACCCATTTGTCTCTGCCCTCATTTCAGTTATGTGTGTGTGTGTGTGTGTGTGTGTGTAAGTTTCTGCAAAAACACAACTATCACTGAACTTAAAGTCCACTAAGTAGCTCCAGCCAATCAGACAACAGCTGCTCATTACACATTCACCAAGCATTTGCATATTAAACGATCAAAACCCCCCACATAAGTGTGAATTTCTGAGTGTTTTCTATATGATTACACTGAAACACAGAATAAAACATTTGCTGTAGTATGATTAAAGTCTCAGGACTGACAGGTGTGTAAAAAAAACGGTTCGTTGTGGCGGTAAACACTCCCTCTCTGCTCTATATCTGACTTTACGAGAGTGTGTGATAAAAGCGAGCGGCTGATAAAGCATTTATGATAAACAGTTTATGGCTCTTCCACTGAAATGACAATCATCTTTAATAATGAACGATGGTAATCATTCATCAGTCCCTCGCCATCAACTCGCCAGCACTTTGGCCTCACAGCAAGAAGGTCGCTGGTTTGAGCCTCGGTTGGCTCAATTGGCATTTCTGTGTGGAGTTTGCATGTTCTCCCCATGTGGCCGTGGGTTTCCCCCACAGTCCAAACACGTGCGCT
>NC_141023.1:4237500-4325000 GCF_052040795.2 Danio rerio
GCCCCCGTTTCAAATCCGCTCGCGAAAAGTACACACTCAGGCCCTGTTTACACTGTCTTTGTTTTTAAATGGCATTTTAGAACGACAACGATTTGACATCCACAGTGGCGTGTAGCATTTCTGAGCAGCCCTCCTTCCTCTCTACCTCTGAAAACGCACATCACGTGACCCTACAGACACAAACGCACACACAGCCATGTGCTCGAGACAGCAGGTTCAGGCAGTCAGAGGACTGCTTCAATCTTTCACTCACTTTTACTTAGTCATTTTAGCGAACTCAGATACTGTTGGCTGGTTCCTGTTGGTTGTGCGTCTTTTTTACCGACGCCATTATAACGACACAGATCACTGCCTATTCACGAGTCCCGAAGAAGAAGTGATTGACAGGTGGTAATTATGTGTGTATCTTGCCTTTATTCATTTACTGTATGATTTGTTTACGGGTAAAACAAAGACCATGCAGGTCAGGTAGTTTAAACGGTAGGCTACAAATAATTAATTGGTCATTAATTAATTAATTATTCATAATCGAAAATCGAATCAAATCATGACTTTAGAATCGAAAAAGTAATCGAATCAAGGATTTGGAGGATCGTGACACCTTTATTCACAATACATAATATTAAATAATAATTAAATATAAAATTAATAAATCCTATATTAATTATACCAAAATATTAATACATTAGCATATTTTTCATTGAAACAAAAATATAAAAATTATAATGAAAGCGTCTGTCTTTTTTTTATAATTATTATTATTTATAATAAATATTATAATCAGTAATCTCTCTCTCTCTCTCTCTCTCTCTCTCTCTATATATATATATATATATATATATATATATATAATTATTATAAAATTATAATTAATATTTTAATTATACAAAAATATAAACTTTTTATATTTATTATTTATTATTTATAATATAATCAATAATCTATTTACATATAAAATGAATATTATTTTTTTTTTAATTATTATAAAAAAATTAGCACATTAGCATTTTCTTTATTGAAGTAATACCTCCCCGGTTGGTTTGTGTTCACACTGTCTTTTTTCCTTCTGAACCCCGGTACCCTTGCGTCATCCAGCTGCTGTTTTATTTACTGCCGTTGCTAGGTGACGGTCACGAAAGCAAGCGGCGAATTAAAAAGACGTCCGCACATCGCAGTCATTCTGCTTTAACTGAAGCTTTTGGTTTCGGACATACAGAAAGCGACTCGCGTCCATCTGCCGCAAACATATTATAAACATTCAGAACATCACATCGGTGCGCACGGGTCTTTAGAACTAGCATATTTTATCCAGAACCCACAGAAGATAAAAATAGTAGTTAATAGCTACATAAAAACCAACAACATGCGAATGAAAAGTCGTCAGCTCTTTAGTTTTTTATAGGATTGGTGTATTTACATTAGATTATCAACACAGCAATAGCGTCCGCTTCAGCAGATTGAGGTTATAGCAGCAGGTTACACTTTCTGACACCTTTAAGGCAATCAAACACATCCCAAATAATTACAGGCCACGACTGAACATTGAGGATGATCTCTCATTAGAGGTCTCCAAAATTAAACCAAGAATAGACTTGTACTGAAAACATTGTGCCCACCAGTCGCATTAGCTGAGGTTAATATTAAATTAAAGCAAATAAAACATGACTATAAAATACTACTGTATAAAATGACTTATATGTTGTCAATATGCTCGTGTTATACAGGCCTATTAATATGTGCACAGCGTTTGTATATTTATAACCACCTCAGAGGAACTTGGCTATAGTGCTGATAAGTGTTGTAACCCCTGCTCTAAATGATGGTTTCAGTCTTCAGTATCTCAGGATGTGCTGTGCTTCTGGCCTGACTGAATGTTTCGGGAGTGTCCCGAACGTCTCTCCTCATCCTCCTTCTCCTTTTTTGGTTTGCTTTCTCTGCCACCGAGCGGCAGCCCTTCCCACAGTGCACCTGTGCTGCCGGCTGGAGAACAATGACAGGATGTGAGCAAACAGACAAACAATCCTGTTAGCAAAGCTCCACGTCCTGATCATTTGTCCTGCTTTCGCCATAAGTGGCGTGATTCGCTGTATGACTGCATCATGACGCGCTGCAGACTCATTCCTTGCTCCGATTGGCCGACTGCCAGAGCTGTGATGTCACATCCTGCCACAGAGTAATGTTAGTTTCTGCTTGAGGAGGAAAAGCCGCTCTGGGTGTTTCCTTGTTTTGTCTTGCACTTGTGAAATCAGAGTTATTTCTGCTCAGATTCTGCTTTATTTTTCCTGAATTCAGCTTTCTAAAACAAAACACTTTATTTTAGGAGTTTAAATTAGGGCTGTGCAGTATTGGAAAATGTAACATCACTATATTTTTGGTAACACTTTATTATGATGATGACCATTCATCCAAAAAGAGCCAAATTCTGTGTTTCACAGCTAAATGTGTTTTCGACTGGATTACTTAACACTTGTCAAGGCCTGTCACGAAATCTATTGTTTGTTGTATGATATATTGCACCAAAATATATTGCGATAAACGATATTATCGTTATTTTAAGACCACTCATTATTAGGGATGTAACGGTATCAGAATTTCACGGTACGGTAATACCTCAGTATGAATGTCACGGTACGGTATTTATTGAATCATTTACAGGAAAAAACAAAACTTATGAAAATACTCCAAAAAAGTGCCAAAAGTGTCAATGACATACAAATTAGCCATCTATCTGTAAGCTTTGAAACAGGAACTTCAATTTTAATAACAAAAAAATATTAAACCATGTAAAAAAATAAAGTTTCAATTTAGTATTGTTGAAAACTCATCACATTCAACATTTAATCACTCACTCACTTAGATAGAGATGGGTTTAAAGGAAAATTATCATATAAATATAATCTGGTAAAAGCTGGTATCTCTGGGTATTTACAATGTCCCCTGCAACAGAAAAAAAAACCCTCTCATTTGGGACTGAGGTTTCTGGGACAGAGATATGGCCCAGGTTGACAGCAGTGGGTAACGTTGTGCATTGTCTTTCCCCTACTTGAGAGGACAAACCATGAGTGAGATAGAGGTCTCATGTCTGCATCAATCTGAACAGTGTGCTGTGTTTCTGCAGTCCCCATGACTGATTATTAGTCGTATTCCCCAACTTGCAGGCACGTGCACACACAGGGCTCAACCTGTGCAGTGCACATGCCCTTTTTAGTCTTGGATAGAAAGTGCCCTTCCAAAATGATCAAAAGTGCCCCCGCGACACGACATACCCTCCGTCCCCGCTTTACAGTACGCGTGCGACAACACAGCTGATTAGAACGCGCGCGACAACACAGCTGATTAGAACGCGCGCGACAACACAGCTGATTAGAACGCGCGCGACAACACAGCTGATTAGAACGCGCGCGACAACACAGCTGATTAGAACGCGCGCGACAACACAGCTGATTAGAACGCGCGCGACAACACAGCTGATTAGAACGCGCGCGACAACACAGCTGATTAGAACTCGCGCGACAACACAGCTGATAAGAACTCGCGCGACAACACCGCTATTCAGTACGCGCGCGACAACACAGCTGATAAGAACTCGCGCGACAACACAGCTGATAAGAACTCGCGCGACAACACAGCTGATTAGAACTCGCGCGACAACACAGCTGATTAGAACTCGCGCGACAACACAGCTGATTAGAACTCGCGCGACAACACAGCTGATTAGAACTCGCGCGACAACACAGCTGATTAGAACGCGCGCGACAACACAGCTGATTAGAACGCGCGCGACAACACAGCTGATTAGAACGCGCGCGACAACACAGCTGATTAGAACGCGCGCGACAACACAGCTGATAAGAACTCGCGCGACAACACAGCTGATAAGAACTCGCGCGACAACACAGCTGATAAGAACTCGCGCGACAACACAGCTGATAAGAACTCGCGCGACAACACAGCTGATAAGAACTCGCGCGACAACACAGCTGATAAGAACTCGCGCGACAACACCGCTATTCAGTACGCGCGCGGCGACAACACCCGCTTTAGGGTTTTCCAGCGCTTTTTCATCCCCGCTACTAGCAGCACACTCCATTTCCGCATTACTGGATCTGTAGCGACAACAGACCGCAAGGGATTATGGCCAAGCCTGGGCTGATGGGAATTGTAGTTTCCGCTACCTCCCGTTCGCTTCATTCGCCTGAGCAAATTTTCTCAGAAGACCTATAGTTTTACCGAGTCATGCGACTATGGTAATATCGAAAAAAATTAATATTGCAGTATGACGGTATTTACAATACCGTTACATCCCTACTCATTATTATATAATGACAATATAATATCATCACAATGCAAAAAACACGTCATATTTCGTTCTGAAGAATATTTAATTTAATTATAGTCATTTTAACAGTTTAATAATAAGGCAGTGGAGTCAGACTGTGAAAGCACATATCCTGAATAAATAATAATAAATGTGAACAAGGTAAAGAGTAACAGAGGCTGTGTTATCTGCTGCCAGATCTATTTTCAGCTGTCAGACACCCACATGAGAGTATACTGTAGTCATTTATAGTAAATACTAGTGTTTTTAACCATACTGACACTGACAGCTCCAATAGAGATAGAGCTGCTGTACAATTGGCTAAAATGTAGCTTGAATTGGTTTTTATTAATTTAATTAATATAATCCAGTAACTTATTTAACTACAAAATATTTACAATGTTCATTTGTAAATTAAATGTTAGATTTATTTACTGACAAAAAATATATACATAATGCAAACAAAAAAAAAGAAATTTTGTATTATATTAATTAAAATAATCAATAACATAATAATAATAATTAAACTATTCAACATGGCTTTTCCCTAAAATCTGGAAACTTTTGATTTCTAAATTTTCTTAAACTATAATTTAAAAATATAAAAATAAACATAATAAAGACTGAAGACTTTTTAAATTTTCTTATTTTATTTAATTAAAAATCATAATATAATTTTAATATTTTTGTTTAATTAGCTAATTAAATTAATTAAATCTTCCTGATTAAGTTTATTTTTATTTATAATAAAACTATTATTTATAAACCCATTATGCATATAATTAAATGCATAACTCAAACAAAACCTATTAATATCACTTATAATAATCAACAAGGACAAACAAATTTGCAACAGAAAATATTTTTAAACATCCATGTACTAAACACGGTAATAATCAAATTAAATATTCAGCATGAGTCTGCCACAACAGACAGATACAGTAATTCATACGACTGTCAAAGACACACAGACTCCACTGATGATCTGTGATATTTCTTCAATACCTATCTAAATAAACACACATACACATTCTCCAAACTGTCTTGTTTTGTTTGTGCAAGATGAGGATTATTAAACAGTGACAGAAGGGTGATTTAAGGTGAACTTCCCCTTTAATAAACCACAGCGCATGATGTCACCAGACAAAACAACAGCGCTCTATGGAGACAAACAATGACATCTCCACTTCCAGAATCGAACTGCAGAGAGCAAACACAGACACGATCAGAGCGGAGATCAAAGAGACCAGAGGTGAATGACATCATCATCATCATTCTATCATCATCACTCTGATCTCACAGCTGGACATGAGCTCATTCACAAGCACGAACAGCAGCTGCGCATCAAACCCCGCGGCCAATCACAACCTCTACCCATAATGCCATGGTGCACACAAACAACAGTCCTGCAGGTCCGCACCTGTTCGGCAGTGCTTCTGCCATTGTGCCAGAGGATTAACGTCTAAAGCCTGCGGACATTTTCCTCCACCGACAGAATAAAATAAATACTTAAAAACAACCATTGGTTTCAGAATAAACGGCTGATTTCAGATCATTCTGAACACGTCCGCTCAAATTAAGTCAAGACAATATACTGTTGAATTATGATAGAATAGAGCACACCTGAGATGCTGAAGCAGAGGCTGCTGGGTGTGCATTCATATCTAATATTCAATGGTCTGGAATCAATTGTTCAGCTCATACTATGATTCTCACACTGTTCAGATGTTGTATTTCAGACATTTGTCAGGTTTTTGTCCTTAAACATGTTCTGTGTGCAGCACTAGTGTCTCCCACAGCTCCTCCAAAGCCTTCTGTTGTGTTTTGGTGTGATCTTTGACTGTCGTAGCTGTGAAATACAGTACATCTAATCATTCAGCGGAGTGATATGGAGCTGTAATGCGCTTAAAACCTGTCAGAACTACTTTTTTTTTTTTACTTTTTATTTTAAGATTTTTCAATATATTTTTTTACAGAACAACCCCTTCCCCAACAATTTAAGCCATTACAAATGAGGGAAAAAAATTATTTAAAAAATTAATTAAAAGAAAATAATAAAATAAATAAATAAAGGTATTGCCAATTTGCCATCATAATTACTTTTCAGGGGATACATTTGCACAGAACTACTTTAGCTGCGAGTTAATCTGAAAAAAACCAAACACCTTAGAATGTTCATCAGCCAATCAGAATCAAGCATTCATCAGCCCCTTGAGGCCATTTATAAATGTTTTTTTTTATTGCCAGTGAGCATTTCAAGCCTGTTTAGCCTTGCATTTTTGACGAAGCACTCCGTGTGCCTGCAGATGAAAAAAAAAAGTCAACTCTGTGTGCAAGAACAGCACTCGATGTCATGCGCTCCAGCATTAAGTGAAGTTTGTTTGCGTTTTCAGAACTGAAAAGTGCATCGAGCGTGATTGACCCCTTCAATACATAAGAATTTTCATCCAAAAACTGCTCTTTTTACTGAACAGATTTTAAATAAAGATAAAAAAACACTTTCACATTTCTACAGTGAGTTCATCAAGTCATTAAGTCGTTATGTTGAATGGCCACATGTGGCGCTAACAACATTTATTAATTACTTTATTTTCTTTTCGGCTTAGTCACTTTTTTAACCTGGGGTTGCCACAACCGCCAACTTATTCAGCATACGTTTTACACAGCAGATGCCCTTCCAGCTGTAACCCAGTACTGGGAAACATCCGTACACACACCCATTCACACATATACACTACAGACAATTTAGCTTGCCCAATTCACCTATAGTGCATGTCTTTGGTGGGGGGAAACCAGAGCACCCACGCACACACAGGGAGAACATGCAAACTTTACATAGAAATGCCAACTGACCCAGCCGAGGCTCAAACCAGCGACATTCTTGCTGTGAGGTGATCATGCTAACCACTGTGCCACCCCGTGCTAACAACAATTCATTAAAAACTTCAATTCAAAGTTTACGGTCGCCGTGAGCACCTTGGTGTTTTATGTTGGTGCACTTAACCACTAGGCCAGGGGACATCAACTATATTTGTCAGAAGGCCAGAGTTTTACCAGACAGTCTCCTTGGGGGCCGGACTGCCAAGAAGAAAATCAAATAAAAATCTAATTTTGGCTTAAAATTATGTTTAATGGTCATACCTTTACCATTTCATTACAAATTGAAGGCTTTTGATTCAGGCTTATACCACAGTCAACCACTAGGAGTGATAGAAAATTCTCCACAAAAGTGGTGAAAATGCTGCCATTTGCCGAGGCGGCCATTCAGAGCTAGCTGGCTGAAATTTAGGCCGCAGGCGATGTGAAGGCGGCTCTACGGTGCTAAAAGCCTGAGCGCATTTTGGGTATCTTGTCCCGAGACCTATGACACATTGAAAAGTCTGACAGCGGCCAAGCCTGATGTGAAAAAGTTGGTGTGAGAGGGGAAATGTAACTTGAGCCATTGATTAAGCACTGCGAGTAGCCCGTTTCAGCATTGTGATTTGAGTTTCATTTGATGTGCGAACTTTATTTGTGACCTGTTTCGTTCTGGTACCAGGTTATTTATTTACCATGCTGTTTTAAGTCGTCTTGTCCTGGGGTCCGTTCTTCGTACGTGGATTACTCAGTTAGCTGGATTTGGTTATTGACGATTTGACACGATCCAGGATCGTTTCGTTCTTCAAAGCTGATCCGAGAGTTGTTGTCATGGCAACAGATCTGCTAGCTCAAACCTGATCGGGAGCAGGTTCAATTCATATAAACAGGATTAGATCGGCACAGTTCAAGCAAAGATAATACAGAAAGTATGTACCGAGTTCTGATATTTTCTTACAGTAAAAGTTATATACACTTGGGAAAATAGTAAATATTTTTTAACTATATATATATAAAGTTATAGTAATTAATAAAATAAATAAAGTTATACATATTAATAAAACTTATGCAATCTGCACCCTCGAAATGAAAATACAAAGACTGCCACCTGCTGGTGCAAAGAGAAAACTTATTGATATGAACTTTTTAGATCGCTTTAGTACAAATTGTGTATAATAGAAATGCACAATATGTGACTTTTCTTTAAAAGCAATAATACATTTATGCAGTCATAAACATGTTTTGATAGTTAATATGCCAGTGATGCTTCACAAAAGTTGCAGACGCCTTTACCAATATCAAAATGCTTTTGGAAACAACCAGTTATTCTTTACACCGATTAAAAACGGCTACTATAATAAAGAAAATCTTTTCTAAATTAAGAACTAAATACACGGATTTGCATTGAAATACATGATGAATACTCTTGTCTTGACAAATGAAAGTGTAAAGCCTGCAGCTCACAACAAATGTGAAGTTATTGCGTGTCATATTTAACAAGCTGTTTACTGCTAATTTGATGTAATTTTGCTCACATGGACAATTGAATATTAATCAGATGATGTCATTACGCTGCTGTGCCATCAACCAATCGTTGCATTGCTGATCATGATTTCTAGGATGGATAGATCTGTCCTTCACAACACACGCAGCGATCTCAGATCAGTTTATCCAGACATTCTAATCTGATTCGCGAACTCGTTTGGAGAACCAAATTAGCGAGAGATCAGTTATCAAGATTAAAAGATCCAGGATCTGCCAAATCATCTTAGATCATTTAAGCGAGGTACGAAGAACGGACCCCTGTACTGAGGAGTCTGCTAATTTCAAGCATGTTGTTGAGACTTAGAAATAAAAAACAAATGTTAAGTAAGGGCATGAGGAAAATTATCCCTTTTTTTTTAAAACCTGTTTGAAACAATAAATGCTTAACGCCGCATAGTCTATCCTCATTTCGGAGTGTAGCCTTAATATAGGCAAATTGTAGTTATTCTGACAAGAGACTCAGTTGTTGTTATTTTTAGTTGCTTTAATAGTGTGGACCACAATTTCCTTTTTGATCCTCACAATTTTGGAATCCAGTCGCGGGCCGGATTGAATGCTCAGCGGGCCGCCAGTTGATTCAATTCAATTCAATTCAGCTTTATTTGTATAGCGCTTTTACAATGTAGATTGTGTCAAAGCAGCTTCACATAAATGGTCATAGTAACTGAAACAGTGTGGTTCAGGTTTTAGTGTTTAAGTTCAGTTCAGTTTAGCTCAGTTCAGTGTGATTTAATCATTACTGAGAGTTGATGATCAGTGCACTAGGCTATAGGTGCTGACTTCATGTTCATGTTTAATTTGATATCAGACAAATAATGGACCATACTAAGTTATAAAAGTGTGGTCATGCTCACACCTTTTAATGCACGACTTGGAAAACAATAGATGTACAAATTCCACGCACACATAAACACATTAGCTAAAGTCCTCTTGTTCATCATTAGGAGTTGACAAGGCATAATTACCCTGTCAGATTTGTTCAAATCACTCAAACCAAGAGCAAGCTGGCAAAGTACCATTTTACACTTATTTAAGCAATCTCTATATAATGATGGATATAGCATAGTGCATTTGCTCTTTTAAGCATTTATTTAATCTCTGCATGTACTACATCTTCCACTACATCATATGCAACTTTTATTGTGCACTAAAAAGCAATTTCAAAAGCTGCAACTAAATTACAGTCAACTGTTGACCAAATAAATATATCCACTGAGTGTATTGAACTCAGAAGCTTTAGGCCTCGAAAAACTGTTCCCCACAATTGCGATGTTGTGGTTGAGTTTGACTCGTAAATATGATCTTTTGGACAGGACTTGGACGCAGCAGCTCTGTGTGCAGAATAAATGCCGCAGGGATTGAGGGAGTCTTATGCGTTTCCTTAACCAATGAAGAGAAGCTGCAACAAAATCCAGAATGAGACCAGCATGTGCTTTTACTGGGTCACAACGTCCTAGACACACTCGCTCAAAGAAAACCAGGTCACACACACACACACACACACACACACACACACACACACACACACACACACACACACACACAGGTCAGGTGTGTGCTGCAGACGTCTTCTAAGAAAGTGAAACTGGTGTTCATTTCAATAATATTATTTGCTCTATGGCACTGAATAACACACACACACACACACACACTTATAACGCTATTACTAGCAGCAGCAAACAGAATGATGACAAAGATAAATGCAGTACACACTCACATCAGCATGAATCTGAGAGCTCACATGGATTACACACAGATTTATGTGTGGTTATAAGACACACCCGACAAAATCACAACTAAATCTGTACATAAAGCTAAAGTAGCTGCCAATCACTCACTTCAGAGATTCATCAACACCCTGTTCATAACAATCAAGAACCAATAAAGCATTAGAGGGTTTCTGAAATCAAATATGCTAATTTCTGGACACATATTCAGAAAGTAGCCAACAACACGTATATCAAAATACACAGAAATGCTACAAGGCCACACACCAGGAGGACGAGCTCGCGCAGCGCGCTCCCGCGGATGACCGTGTGCACTCTTCCTTTCAAATATTAACCAAGTTTCTTGCACACAAATGAAATTTGTCCGGTTAAAGAAAGCGCGCACCAATGTCTGCGGGAGCACGCAGCGCGATCACACCCTCATCGAACTTTGGGAGCGCGCGTAACCTATTTCCATCTGTCTGTAACTAACTAGAACTCTCTAGAAGAGTCAGAAACTACGTTTATTTGCGTCCAAGTTTACTTTCCTGCTCTGGTAACAAACCGCTAATTCAGATTCGTCCTTAAAATCGGGCGGATAACTGAAAACGCGCCGCTTGGCCCAGTTTTAACGCGAGCGATGACGTAATGAGCGCCCGTGAAACGTCACTCGCTAGCGCTCAATGACATCATGCTCCGTTTGCAGTCGCACTGCACCCTACTTTCGCGCAAACAGCATTTTCTGTGAAAATTAACGGGTTTCCGCGTGCCCGTTGAGGCCCGCGCGAGCCGGTGTTTCTGCGCTCGAGCACTTCCTGAAACTCACCGCGCGGCTGTCCGTGCCGATCGGACGCGTCACAGGTTATCTTCGCAAGAAATATCGATCAACCGTAACGGTTTCACCACAACAAGTTTGCAAGTGCAGCAAAACCAGGCCGCGTCACTCCAGGTCGCTGCTCACACTAGCGGCGCTTCCTGTTTCTCCGCGCGGCGACTGAATGGATCTGCGGAGGAAACGGAACCGTCCACCCGGTGCTTTACCTGCTAATCAGATGCAGACGCTCGGAGTTCGGGGGATGGTTGTCAGAAACTCCAGAGGCTCAGTGTGGATCCGTGTCGCGTGCTCCAGACTTCCCTTTTCAATCCACTGAAGCTGCGCACAAGTTGGCTCTCTTCGCTCGGCTCTCTTTTTTTCTTCCTTTCTTTCTCTTCCCTCCCTCTTCCACTCGTAGTTGAACTCCGTCCTGCTGTAATGTTCGGGGTGCGGTCCCGGTGGGGCGGAGTCTGCGGCACGTAACCGCCCCTTTCCTGAATCTCCGCCAATCACAGTCCGCTCGCTCTGCATTCCCGAAGGCTTCGGCCAATGACAGGCGGCGTGTGGGCGTGCCAGAGCGGGTAAAAGTCCGCGTCACAGGGTGAACTTGAAATAGTTGGGCCGCAGGGCCCCGTATGTGTGCTTAATGTCTGAGGTATGTGCGCGACTTTGGGCTTTTGTGACCATATAAGTCGCCGGACCGTGTTTACACGCACACACACACGCGCAGGAATGGAGGAATGTCTGGAATCAGGAACTTTCTCTCCTTCTTTTAAATAAATAAATACATAATGGGTGTCAGTGTTGACAGGCATTTCACAATTTACAGAGTTTATTGGATCATTTCAATATTTATGTACGGATAGTTTATTTTAGCCTACTATTATTACACGATATTTCAATATTGTCCCGTCACAGATAATATCAATCTCTATCTGTGCGTCTATCTCATTGGTTTGCATATCATTTGACTGAAAATCGTGCAATGCTTAATGCAGCTTTTGAATAATAACAGGCATGTGTATTAAACCATTGATTTTAAAGGACTTTTGATTGATGATATTGCTGCTTTCTCAGCTAGCTATGAACTTCAGAAACACATTGACACTTAGTCAATTCAACGCATGAAAAATCAAACTAAAATCAGGCAAATCTGAACGAATAACACATCTCAGCACACATAAAAATAAATGTTTATTGAAATCTTTATCCTTTAAAAATCTATAATTATGTATAGTAGTGTTTTTGAACTATAGTAAGGTACTTTAATTAATCTGCTGTGTACGTCTTCTAATACAGCAACTAGCAATATAAACAAATTACATAATACTATGTATACTAGGCGACATACATAATGTAAATTAAAATAATTTATTTTATATTTTATTATTTTGTATTTGATTTTTATTTTATTTTATAATTTTTATTTTATTATTATTATTATTTTATTTTTAGCATTATATTCTTGTTCCTGAAACTCTTTAGTTTCAGTAAAACATAATTTTGTTTATATTTTGAACTGAAAATGCTATTATTTTATATTATATTAATATATTATATAACTGAAAACATATTTTTATATTACTTTATTTTTATTTTATTTTAATATTTTATTTTTAATTATTTTATTTTGTTATTATTAATGTATTTTATTTTTTATTATTATTAGTTTATTTTATATTTTATTATTTTTATTTTATTATTATTTTATTTAGGCGACACAGTGGCACAGTAGGTAGTGCTGTCGCCTCACAGCAAGAAGGTAGCTGGTTCGAGCCTCGGCTGGGTCAGTTGCTGTTTTTGAGTGGAGTTTGCATGTTCTAGTTTCCCCCACAGTTCAAACACATGTGGTACAGGTGAATTAGGTAAGATAAATTGTCCGTAGTGTATGTGAATGAGTGAGAATGAATGTTTCACAGTGTTGGGTTGCAGCTGAAAGGGCATCCGCTGCGTAAAACATGTGCTGGATAAGTTGGCGGTTCATTCCGCTGTGGCGACCCTGGATTTATAAAGGAACTAAGCCAAAAAATAAATGAATGAATGTATATACTACATTTTATACAAATTTATTACCAGAGTTTACAAAAGTATACTTTATTAAATTTAATAAATTATTTTTATATAATAAATTAATACTACTTATATGAATATTTTTAATTATAATAATTATTATAGTTTATTTAGTAAGTACAGTATTTATTATTTATTTATTAGTTTATTAGTTCATTAGTTAACACTAGTGGCCTATGTTGTCGCATTGGATTCGTTAACAATGAGTTAAAATACTAAAATACATGCATTATAATACAATTTGCCTAGTTATGGTTTAAAAACAATATATAGCATTATCCTTCTATTTACCACAACTTATATATTAATATGTTGATTATGTGTCGGCATGTTTGCCTGTGTTATTTCCACTTTTATTAATGCATAAAATCTGTTAAAACGAAGGGTTCCACATAATTCATTCATGCTGTGCCAACACAAATTGAAAGTTAACAAGTTTAAGTGAATTGAACATAACACTATGAGGATCTCAGGAATTGTGTTGTTTCCAGCTTATTTTAATTCAGCAATTTGAGCAGCGATAAGGATTTCTGGACTATTTTCTGAAGTCCTTTAAATGAAAGTGGAACTAAAGCGAAGATTCCTTGTAATAGAAAGCCCCATACATAATAAGCACGTGTGAAATCAAACGCGGCGCGCATGAATGATCGCGCACGGAGGCTGAAGAATGCGAGGAATGCGGAATGAGGATCCAGGAGAGACCCGGGCCGCCGGGAGGGTTATATCAGCGGGTCAGGAATGTTTGTGCACTCGCGCAGTCTCTCTCTCTCTCTCTGCATCACCCATGTGCCGGAAAAATCAATCCACCGCTGTTCTCTCTGCTGATTGGGCAGTTGTAGCTCTTTGAGCAGTATGGTGTTGGGTAGTCCCCCACTTGTGGGATTTATATTTCTGTCATTCTGTGCTGCACATTGAGTTCAGAATGTAACTGCCAAATAACTGTCAGATTTTCAAAAATTCGAATTGGCCACTGATTCTAACTGAAGCGTGTGTGTCGCCATGGAAACTAAAAGGAATAACGAACAACATTTTGAATTTTCAAAAAGTGTAAAGCCGTTAAAAACTGCCCTCAAGGGAGACCGTCGAGCTTACCAGTGAAAGGCTTGAGGAATTTCTAATGCAAAGTCAAAGGTCTCGACGTGAGTGATGCCAGATGTAGAGAAGCAGGCTGAGGGAGAGAAAGAGAGAGACTGATTACCAAATAAGGTCACTTCTGACCTCTCTCTCTCTCTCTCTCTCCAGCAGTTGTGTTGTGTTGTGCCGCCCGGTCTGGGTGTGTCTCGGCCGCTGGGTGTGTTCCCGAATAATGGCACACCAACAAAACTTTCTCTGTCAACGCTTTGCATGCGGCGTCTGGAGGGTAGGAGAACGTGCTTTAGTTATGAGTATTAAAGTGACAGTTCACCATTGTATCACTTAGTGATATCACTTAATTAAAATTCTATAGTCATTTATATTAAATCTATAATGTGTTTTGAGCCACGCTAATGTAGCCTATTGTATTCTATATATTACAGGAGGTCTATTTACAACAAATGAATCTTGAGGCTTGTAATTTTCATTAAAAAAATTGATGTGGTCATTAAAAATAATGTGCATATTTTCTTTAAGAAATTGATATTCTGGATTTATTATATAACATTGAGAAGATTTTGCTATAAAAATAAAGAGATAAATTTCACTTTTTTTTTTTTAGGTAAACCAGTGCAGTTGTTATGCTTAATTTGAGAAACCTGTTAAGCTATTAAAATTGAGGCAAGATGGCTTCACGTTTTAAAGGGTCATGAAACACCAAAACACATGTTCTGAGCTGTTGACAGTCATATATGTCCACACTGCTAAAAACACTATTAGGACACATATATTTCACTAAAATGTGAAAATTGGTTGTTTTTGCATTATTTTGAGCACATCCGTAATTCCGGTTTGAAACGAATTTTTGAAGCTGCGCCACGGCCATGAGATCTATACCAGCGAGTAGACTGGACGTCTGTACCTGGGAATGCCTTATTACGTCTCTGAGTGTGCTGCATTAATTCATGAGTAAGAATTGGTTCAAACCAATCAGCAAGCTCTAATGTGTATGCGTGCAACTTCATTAATATGCATGCTAGCTTTGAAGACTGTACCTGAAACAGTGTTTAGAACAGAGAGACGACACGTGCTGACAAAAGAAGTGGGTAAAGAATAACGCCCCATTCACAAGGGGCTTCAGCGTCAACGCTTGACTGAAGGCGTGTCCGAATTTGGGGCTGTAGGGATCGTCATAGAAGCGTCAGCCAATGAATTTCAGTCAGCAATAGGCCACTGTCTAACTGGTGTATTTGCTGATTGAAAAGTTGAGCTAGTCCCAACTTCTGCAGCGAGCAACGCTTCTGAAGCTGCGCCGATGGATCCACAATGCAGTTCGGCAACGCTTGACATCACCCATTCAAATTAAATCGGAAGCGGTGACGCCCCATCTGAATGGGGCGAAAGAATTGTTTGGAGATACAGGTCATCAGAGTTGCTTTTATAATGAGCTGCAGTGAAGGTTTTGTTTTCATTTTCCCGCTATGAGAGCACAGCTGGACTCACGTGTGGATCAGTGCATGTTACACGGGGCAGAAATACGTTTGTTTGGAACATTTTTTACTCGAGAGCTTTTCTCATCTGGAAATGGTGAATTCCAGATTTGCTGCTCGTCTCCTTTAAAAAAAAGACGCAGCTCCAGTATGTGTTGATTGCCCTGTCTACACATTTGATAAGTGTGTGCGATCAGTGCCCTTTCTTTGTTCATTCAGATGGCAAAGTTATAGTTTGTATAGTCAGCAGTACTAAATACAGTAAACACGTGAATACTGCAAGCAAACTATTGCAGAGCGTCATGTTTAATTTTCGCCGCATTTTGTGACAAGATAGTCTACACACACACGGCTTTCTGACCTACCGAGTGCATCTGAGTTACTGAGAAATGCAGTTTTTTTTCTCCTATACGACGTGCAGTATCAAACATTCCACTGTCATTAAACACACTGGTTGCGTCCGAAACCGCCTACTACTCAGTAGGTACTGCAATTGAATTTAAACGTACTATTCGGCCGTTAGAAAGTACGTTCTATACAGTATGAACGTGAAAAGTATGAATGGAATTCGGACGTACTACATCCGCCATTTTTTCATGGTCACGTGACCTGCCTGCGTCAATTGCGTCGCTTTACTCCCATTCATGAATTCGCTCGAGGGGCATCATGGGATAGCACAGCATGCATGGGATGCGCACTCTAGAATCTGGCCGGTAGTAGTAAGTCATCTGGGTACTTCTCGCATACTGATTTTCAAATTCTATGAATTCGGACATACTACTCGGCTCGCATACTGATTTTAGCGTACTATATAGTATGGAAGTATGTGGTTTCGGACGCAGCCCGTGTCTTTCTCCCCAGCGTGTGTTTATTTTTCCTCTGTGAAAATCAGCGCGTGCCCAAATGGGAATTTCCATTTTAATTCAAATCCTTCCCCTTTTCCCTCCCCCGACACTCCCACCCAACCCATCTGAATTTTACCTTGAAATTGAACAATTGTTTTGCATTGTAATATTGACAACCCGGGCTCATTGTGGAAACGAAGCCCCGCGGACATTTCTGCAGACTGCGAAATACATCCCGGGAGGTACGTATTCGAGCAGTTTTTGTTTTCGCAGATTCGCGAGAGGCCGCTGTGCGTGCTTTTTCGCGTCTCGAATGCCTCTCGGGAGCACGCCGTTCACGCCCGCGCTGTTCTCGCATGAAAAGCCGCCAAAGGCCGCTGTGGAGCGACCGTCCATCCAACTGACTGGCTGAACGACTGAACGACTGGCCGCCCTCCTCTTCCTCCTCCTTCCCTAAACCCAAGCGACGGTTTGCAAAAGCCGTCCAGAAAAAAAAAGCACAAGCCCTTGTCTTTGATTTTGACCGCGTTTTCGGATCTCGCCGCGTTCTTGTCCTTATTTTTTGGATTCTGTTATTAATCTTACCTGATTTTTGGAACCGCTCTTCCCCAGACTCGATCCCGGCTGTTCCCGGTGGCTTGCTCCTCCTCGTCTGGGCCTCCGCTCCACCAACATAACGCTGCGACCTAAGCGGACAAACTGGTTGCAGCGGGAAAGCCCTCCACTCAGAGGCGAGCTGTCAGCCGGCGAGCGCAAAGAGGAGGAGCGGAGCGGCGTCACACTGCCCCGTAGCGTTTGCTCGAAAAAAACTAAACGTACCTCCGGCCACGTAAAATCGCGGTCTCCAGAAACGTCCTTGGGGCTACGTTTCCAGAATGAGCTTGGTTTGAATATTGAACAGCAGTAATCAGGCAACATTTAAGCGTGGTGGGTGAACAACAGTGATCTTGTTAAGTGGTAAGTCTAAGCTAAGCTAAGTTAGCTAGCTATTCAATGGGGTTTATTCACAGCTAGTGCTTTTCCATTTCATACGGCTACTTTTACAGCATTGATGATGTAATGTGATTACCTGTGTTTTTATGTAATGATGTATATGAATAATAATAGGCTTTTACGTCAACGAGCAAAGATATTCTGAAGAAAATTGGGTTTCCCAGTACTTGGTTGCAGCTGGAAAAACATATGCTGTGGCGACCCCTGATGAATAAAGGGACTAAGCGGAAGGAAAATGAATGAATTCATGTGTTCAACAGAAAAATAAAGGTTTGAAACCACTTGAGAGAGAGTAGATGACAAGTAAGTACGTTGTAAAATTAGTGTGAACTGTCTCTTTAATATAATGTATGTTGTAACACACATATCAGTGCCAGAGCTGTTTACGCAACCACCCGCGACATTCCCATGATTCTTTCTCATGAGTGATTTTCTGCCGTTTGTGTGTTCGTCCTTAAATGGCTCCAAAGAAAACCTCAGAATAATTAAAAACAGTGGAGCATTAACTGCGGAGGAGTGAGGGAAGGCCACGCATCCCGTCTTTTCCTCCAGTAAACGCAGGAAGCGCGATAAGGCGATTGTTGACTTATACAGGCTTCGGGAATGTTCTCCAGCAGTTCCTCTTGTTGTGAAATTAGAAATGCCCTCTGTAACACATCCCCGAGAGACCACAGGCATCAGTGTGTGCTTGAGGGAGCACATCACACTCAAAAGCCTGTTTCAATCACAAATAATGCTAATGCAAAACTCGTTTACTGTAAACGGAGACTGAAATAGAGGTATTTAGTGTCTCCGAGACACACACACACACACTTCTTTAGGTCACATTGCTATTAGATTTTGGATTCAGACTGCTACTACTAACAAGTCAATTATTTAATCATAAACACACCAATATTTTACTGTATTTATCAGTCATATATATCATTTCAGCATGGATTTCGCAGTGTTCATATTTGCAATAGTCTGAATTAGAGCTACAGAATAGTGTTGAATTACTGTATTTATAGGACATTTATTTTCTTACTTACAGTATTTCGTTTGTAGTCCAAATATCTACATTTCAAAGCAAAAACAAGATTTTTACTTCCCCCACAGGCAGATAGTTAATAAAACTATAATAATAATAATAATAATAAAAAAGAAAAACTCTTAAATTTGACTTATTTCTTCTGAAGTTGAAAACAAATAGCATTTTTTAGATTTATCTAATCTAATCTAACAGTTTAAAGGACTATAAACGAGACATTGCAAAGTAAGAAAAGCAAGTTGTGCTTATAGCGTGCTCATGACTATATTGTAAAATTCATATCACAATATTTTACAATATCAGTTTTTCCGTTATTGTGAAGGCCTAATATTATTGAAATGTTTAAGTCATTGTATTGAATATGGCTAATTTGCACTTATTATCACCATCATGACCATTTTCATCTGCTTATCTGGGGCCGGGTCGCGAGGGCAGCAGTCTTACGAGAGAACCCCAGACTTCCCTTTCCCCAGACACTTCTTCCAGCTCCCCTGGGGGGGATCCAGAGGTGTTCCCAGGCCAGCCGAGAGACATAGTCCCTCCAGCATGTCCTGGGTCTTCCCTGAGGCCTCCTCCGGGTGGGACATACCTGGAACACCTCCCTATGTAGGCGTTGTGGTGGCATCCCAAACAGATGCCCGAGCCACCTCAGCTGACTTCTCTGGATATGGAGGAGCAGCGACTCTACTCCGAGCTCCTCCAGGGTGTCAGAGCTCCTCACCCTGTCTATAAGGGTGCGCCCTGCCACCCTATTAAAGGAAACTCATTTCAGCTGCTTGTATTCGAGGTTTTGTCCTTTCGGTCATGATCCAAAGCTCATGACCATAGGTAAGAGTAGGAACGTCGATTGATCGGTAAATCGAGAGTTTTGCCTTTCGTCTCAGCTTCTTTACCACAACGGACTGGTACGTCTACCGCATTACTCCTGCTACTGCACCAATCCACCTGTCAATCTAAGGCTCCATCCTTCCCTCATTCATTAACAAAACCCTAAGATTCTTCCTTCCCAAGGACCTTCCTCCAACCTGGAGATGGCCAACCACCTTTTTCCAGGGGAGCACCATGGCCTCGGACTTGGAGGTGCTGATTTTTTACCCCAGCTGCGTCACTTGCTAAATTGCACTGAAATTTAAAATAATAAGAATGTAAAATTTGTAGTAGCACATGTTTCACGCAGCGAATGCCCCTCCAGCTGCAACCCACCACTGGGAAACACCCATACACTCTCATTCACACTCATAAACTACGGACAATTTAGCTTGCCTGATTCCCCTATACCGCATGTGTTTGGACTTGTGGGAGAAACCCGAGCACCCAGAGAAAATCCACGCCAACAGGGGAGAACATGCAAACTCCACACAGAAATGCCAACTGACCCAGCCGGGGCTTAAACCAGCAACCTTTTGCTGTGAGACGATCGTGCTGCACCGCCTTGACACCCTGATTAAATGCATCAAGAAAACAAATTATACACTAAATAATATTATAACAATATGTGATCAATTATAAAATGCAAATGAAATACTTTCATGCCCTCTCATTACTTACTATACCTTATGAACTGTTAGTAGTAGTAAAGTTGGAAGTTTTAAGTCTTAAGCCAGTGTGCTTAAGCATTCAATGTTTCTCTATTCTGCTATTATGATCTATAGAAGCACTTTTTTTACTACTAATACCACTATTCAACAAGCAGCGGCAATACCCACAACAAGTGCTGGTTAAACTAAGGCAACTGTTAGTGCTCAGAGAATTAAGAATTAAGATTATTTGTACGGGTGGTTTGTCAAACCCACTCACCTGTGCGAGGCACACTTTATAAATGCACAATGCTGTTTTTTTGATTTGGAGTGACTGGAAGAAAGTGTCTGGAGCAAATGTGCAAAACTGGTGCAAGTGTCTAAGAAAGGCGAGTGTTTTCTGCAGGTGGTTTGTCAAGCCCACTCACATGTGTGAGGCGCACTCAGAATTGCATCATGTTTTGGGTTGTTTTTTAACAGTGCGTCAACTTAAAATTATAAGGTTCTATCTGACATTTTTGTCTAAATTAAGTTATTGACATTTTTTTATTAAATGGCAACGTATTTACATTATGGGATGTTTTTCTATAGGTTGTTTACATTTGAAGATTTTTTATTAAAAAAAAAAAAAAATGTTGCACACACACGGTTTGCGAAGGACTGCAAAAACTTTGAAGCTCATTATCTAAAAATCATTCAGAATGAAGATAGAAACTTCTAATTCCAAGGTGACGAGTGGTCCTCAACCACCGGGACGCAGAGCGGTACCGGTCCGTGGATCAATTGGTACCGGGCCGCACAAGAAATCATTAATTATTTCAGTTTTATTTATTATCTGAGTCTGAACAATCTTTTATTTTTGAAAAATGACCGTGTTCTCTTGGTTACATGAACGCCAAATGTAGCGAATGGGAAAAGGTCCAGTGAAGGACCCGCATTTGTCAACAAATCAGGTGAATTCAGCATGTCTGTGCAAGAAGATCAACTGCTGGAGATCACAAATGACGGTTGCCGTTGGGGTCGTTCATATATTGCGTCCTTTCTGAGCGCAAGTTCACTATCTCCAATGGAGGAAATAATATTTGTGATTTGCACAATCGGCGCAGTGCACTCACACTTTCCAGGTGAACCTGGTTCTAAACATCTCTTATCAGAATGCTGCAAGCGCACTGAGTTACGTGACATGAACTGACTAATCAGAGCTTGACACTCATTCATTCATTTTATTTTCGGCTTAGTTCCTTCACAACAGCGGAATGAACCACCAACGTATCCAGCACATGTTTTACGCAGCGCATGCCCCTCCAGCAGCGACTCATCACTTATAAACATCCATACACTTCCATTCACACACATACACTATGCACAATTTTCATCTATGGCGCATTTGTCTTGACTGTGGGCGAAAGCGGAGCACCTGGAGGAAACCCACGCGAACACAGGGAGAACATGCAAACTCCACACAGAAATGCCAACTGACCCAGCCGAGGCTTGAACCAGCAACCTTCTTGCTGTAATGCGAGAGCGCTACCCACCGTGCCACTGTGCTGCCCCAGCTTGATACTATGCAGCTTGATACTATGCTTTTGAATTTGCTTCATTAATAAAATGTGTGTCATGGCTGCAGCATGAAAATGTGTATTGAATTAGTATTTTTAATTTTATTTCTATATTTTAAAATTTGTATTTTTTCCGTAACCTGGCAACAACCAGTAGAGCAAAGAGGCAACATCAAATTATGAGGCTAAAAGCAAATGTCTAGACATTTCTGGACGGTTCGTCTAGTCTAGGAAGCATACATTTACATGGATACAACACAAGGGGCAAAATTTAAGTGATGTTCTGCACAGTTTGCCTTCAGTTTGGCAAGTCAGCCACCTTTTGTTAAATAATTTAAAAATCCATACTGCACTTTTTGTTTACACTTTGCTCATTATATATTTATTAACATTTTTAAATATTTAAACTAGATTTACATTATTTTTGACATAATATTTAAAATATGTGACTAAGAAATAAAATTTTGGCAGGGCAAGTAAAAATCCCTAGAGTTGAACCCTGTATATATTATTCGCTTTTACATTTTATTTGCTCGGCTGAAATGCAATGCACAAAAATGTTTTTTAATAATTTATTTTTCAATATTTATTTATTTTATTACACATTTTATTTGTTCAGTTGAATTGTAATGTACAAAATTGTGTATTAAACTTAAATTTTATTTTATTTATATATCTAAAAGTATATATATTTATAATTTATTAAAATACTGAATTATTTAATTTATATATTACATTTTATTTGTTCAGTTGATATGTAATGCACAAAAACCTACTGAATTTGGTTTTTATTTTGGATTTATTTGTACTGATTTATTTTTTACTTTTTATTGGTTGATTTATTTTTTAATTATTGTTTATTTGTTTTGTTTTATTTTATTCTTACACATTTTGCTTGTTCAGTTAAATTGCAAAGTACAAAATTAAGTATTAAACTTTTTATTTTATAAATTGTATTTTATATATATATATATATATATATATATATATATATATATATATATATATATATATATTTTTTTTTTTTTAAGTTAAATTTATATATATATATATATATATATATATATATATATATATATATATATATATATATAATTTATATATTACATTATATTTGTTCAGTTAATATGCAATGCATAAAAACCTACTGAATTTTATTTTAATTACGTATTTTTGTACTGATTTATTTTTTATTTTTACACATTTTCTTTGTTCAGTTGAATCGCAATGTACGAAGACTTGTATTGTATACTTTATTATATGTGATTAGGCATTTAATTGATTTGTTTGTTTCCTGATGTTTCGATGTTCCAAAACAAGTTTGTAATCCTCCCCTCATGTTTGAATTCTGAAGTTCAAACCAAAAGCTAATAATATATTTCACACACACACACAAACACAGACTCACACTCACACTCACACACACACACACATTGATATCATTAGCCTCAGAGGTGTGCAGCATGCCAAGACCAACGCAAGCAAGCACTTTACTACAGCCAAAGAAAGAGCCTGAGGGAAAAAACATCATTAAACATGAGTAAGGGAAAAGTGACGGAGTGTGAAAGAAAAAGAGAGAGCGGAGGAATCTGAAGCGGCGCTCTGTGTTTTTCCCTTATATGGTCAAACAGAGGGCGAGAGAGAGAGAGAGAGAGAAAGAGAGAGAGAGAGGTGGAGGTGTGGTCTATTGTTTTTGCGGGAGGAAGAGGTGTAGAGTTTCTCTTCCGTCATTCTTTCACCTTCTGCACTGTGTGTGTGTGTGTGTGTATGTGTGTGTGTGTGTGTGTGTGTGTGTGTGTGTGTGTGTGTGTGTCTAAAACAAAGATATCAATCACTTCTGGACACAAACATTAGTCCAGCACTAGTAAAGAAAAGCATCAGATTAATCACAGAGCCGATGATTAACTCTCTAAACCTTTGGTTTCACACCACATCAACAGCATGAAAGCATATGTTTTGCATATTCATGAATATTTGCATTGGATTATTACATTTTGAGTGTGAGTTGCAGGGCTGATATTGTCAAAAACAAACAAACAATGTTTTTTAATTGCAATGTTATTTTATCAGTCTGTGTGTGAATCAACAGTTAAAGCAGACATTTTTTCAGTATGATGAAACTAAATATTAAAAAAGGGGCAGGGTTTTATTTCAGTATGAGGATATATTTCCAACTGAAAAAGAAATATTGAGTAGGTAGCGGGGTTTCATTTCAGTCTAATGACATATTTCCAACTGAATATTAAGTAGGGGATGGGGATTTTATTTCAGTATGTTGACGCATTTCCAACTAAAAATTAAATATTGAGTAGGGGGCGGGGTCTAATTTCAGTATGAAGAAATATTTCCAACTGAAATGGGATATTGAGTAGGAGGCAGGGTCTCATTTCAATATGATGACATATTTTCAACTGAAATGGAATTTTGAGTAGGGGGCGGGGTTTATTTCAGAATAATGATTGTATTTCTATCTGAAACAGAATATTGAGTAGAGGGCGGGGTACAATTTCAGTATAATGACGTATTTCCAACTGAATATAGGGGATGGGGATTTATTTCAGTATGATAAAGAATTTCCAACTGAAACAGAATATTGAGTAGGGGGTGTAATTTATTTTCAGTGTAATGATGTATTTCCAACTGAAAGTGAATATTGAGTAGGGGGTGTGGTTTAATTTCAGTGTAATGACATATTTCCAACTGAAATGGAATATTGAGTAGGGGGTGGGGTCTTATTTCAGTATGATATGCTGAAACTAAAATGTGTTTTTCTCCATATGATGATGCATTCCCAACTGAAGGTGAATATTAAGCAGGGGTTTATTTTAGTATTATGATGTACTGAAATTGAATTATTGAGCAGGGGGTGGGGTTTAATTTCAGTATGATGATGCATCTCGAACTGAAACAGACTGTTGAGTAGGGGCGGGGTTTATTTCAGAATAATGATGCATTTCCAACTGAAATGGAATATTTGGTAGGGGGTAGTGTTTCATTTCAGTATGATGTTGCATTTCGAACTGAAACAGAATATTCAATAGAGGGCGGGGTTTATTTCAGTATGATGATGTTTTTTTAACTGAAACTGAATATTGAGTAGGGGGCGGGTTTATTTCAGTATGATGATGTTTTTTCAACTGAAACAGAATATTGAGTAGAGGGCGGGGTTTATTTCAGTATGATGACGTTTTTTCAACTGAAACTGAATATTGAGTAGGGGGCGGGGTTTTATTTCAGTTTGATGATATATTTCCACTGAAACAAAATATTGAGTAGGGTTTATTTCAGTATGATGCATTTCCAACTAAAACAGAATATTGAGTAGGGGCAGGGTTTTACTTCATTATAATGATGCATTTCCAACTGAAACTGAATATTGAGTAGGGGGGAGAGGTTTTAATTCAGTGTAACAGTGTATTTCCAACTAAAACAGACTATCGAGTAGGGGGGCGGAGTTTATTTTTGCATTCCTACTCTCATCTTTCATTCATTTTATTGTCGGCTTAGTCCCTTTATTAATCCGGCTTAGTCCCTTCATTAATCCGGGGTCGCCACAGAGGAATGAACCCCCAACTTATCCAGCAAGTTTTGACGCAGCGAATGCCCTTCCAGCCACAACCCATCTCTGGGAAACATCCACACACACACATACACATTCACACACACACTACGGACAAATTAGCCTACTCAATTCACCTGTACCGCATGTGTCTGGACTGTGGGGGAAACCGCAGCACCCGGAGGAAACCCACGCGAACGCAGGGAGAACATGCAAACTCCACACAGAAACACCAACTGAGCCGAGGCTCGAACTAGCAACCCAGCGACCTTCTTGCTGTGAGGCGACAGCACTACCTACTGCGCCACTGCTTCGCCTTCTCTCATCTTTCACTCTCAGCAAAGTAATAGTTGGGGTAGTGTTTCTAAGCATATTTCACCCAATCCTTTAAACTGATGTCATCAGAGAAAGACTGCCATCACTTTTGATTAAATATTACCAAAACAAACCATTTTTTCTGCAGCAGATTGACTTGTCCCATGCAAAATAAAAATAGTTTTTATATTTGAAATTATTTAATACTTAATAATATGCTTTATATTTATTTATTTAAATCCATACTTTGTAATGTGTGAAAGGTTTGCAAAATGGTTCATTTAATTAATTTATATAGATTTTTTTTAAATCCATACTTTGTAATAGCTGACAAGGCTGCAAAATGTTTTATTTAATTTTGTAATTTATTTATATTTTTATTCATTTATGCTTAAATTCGTACTTACCAATGGCAATTTAGAAAGCAATCTAATCATACACATCTGTCATTTCTTTGAAACATGTGCACTGCACTATAAAAAAAGACTAGTTGACTTCATTTAAACATTAAAATGCAAGTAAACTAAATTATTATGCAAATTAAATATGTGCATAATTATAATTATTAAGTCAATCTAACAATTCCAATTCAATTTCTTTCAGTAAAGTCAACCTGATGCTTTTTAACAGCGTGTGAGGAAGGCTGAAACGCATCAGTGTGCAGTTATTTCAGCATTTCTGATGTTTATATACTCAGCTGGCCAGAGAATAAAGTCTGGACCAGAACAAGTTCCTTGGATTCTTTATTTTGGTAATATCTGCTTCAAACCCAAACCCAAGATAATCTACTTGGACTTTCTTTACAAGGTCCTTTCACCAGTCATCAAGATAAAATAATAAACTCTGCTGAGAGGAAGTGCTGGCGGTTTCTGATGCGACGTGATGATGTCATGCGTGGTCAGCTAATGGCAGGCTGTCATTGGTGGGCTGGAGTTCTGCTGGATGACATCATGCATCAAGAAAAACCACAGCGCAGATGTCTGGGCTTCACATGCGATGACGTCATCAGTGAGCAATGACAGAGATGCTTTTAGCTTGATGTCAAGTTTGAGTGCACTGAAAATGCAAGTTTAACATTCTTATACAACTAAAGACAAACTTACGTCATGTTAATGCTTTATTTTTTTAACAAGTTTGCAAATAGGGGCGGCACGGTGACTCAGTGGCTAGCACGGTGGCCTTAAAGCAAGAAGGTCACTGGTTTGAGCCTCGGCTGGGTAAGTTGGCATTTCTGTGTGGAGTTTGCATGTTCTCCTCATGTTGGTGTGGGTTTACTCCGGGTGCTCTGGTTTCTTCCACAGTCCAGTTTTTTTATACTTAAAAATACATGTATAATAGTAGGGCTGCTAGATTTGGGGAAAAATCATAAATCACGATTATTTTGGTCATAATTGTAATCACGATCATTCAAAACTATTATCAGTTGAAGTCAAAAATATTAGCGCTCCTGAGATTTTTTTTTAATATTTCCCAAATTATGTTTTACAGAGCAAGGAATTTTAACAGTATTTCCTATAATATTTTTTCTTCTATTTGTTTTATTTTAGCTAGAATAAAGACAGGTTTAAATATTTTGAAACCAATTTAAGGTCAATATTATTAGCCCCCTTAAGCAATATATATTTTTGATTGTCTGCAGAAGAAACTACTGTTATACAATGACCTGCCTAATTACACTAAGCCTTTAAATTGCACTTTAATCTAAATGCTTGTATTTTGAAAAGTATCTAGTAAAATATTATGTGCTGTCATCATAGCAAAGACAAAAAGAAATCAGTAATTAGAAATGAGATATCAAAACTATTATGTTCAGAAATAAGTAAAAAAAAATCTTCTTTCCATGAAACAGAAACTGGAAAGTGGCGGTATATGATGCAATAATCATTTATCTCGATTAATGCTTTTTTTTTATAATCGTTTGAAGCTAAAATCGAAATCGGAGCATTTTTATGCCTTTTTCTACCTCAACACTTTTCCTCTCCCGCGCCCCCCTTGTGAACTCTGGCGCCCCCCAGGTTGGGAACCACTGCTATAGGGGAATTGATGAACTAAACTGGCCATGGTGTGTGAGTGTGTATGTAAATGAGTGTGTATGGGTGTTTCCCAGTATTGGGTTGTGGCTGGAAATCATCCGCTGCATAAAATATATGCTGGAATAGTTGGTGGTTTATTCCGCTGTGATGACCTCTGAAATACAGACTAAACTGTAGAAAAAGGAATGAATGAAGTTTGCAAATTGATCAAACGGATGTCTTCCCTATTTTAACTGTTTATTTTGCAAGTGCATATTGTGAAGTCTTATGCCACGGTCACACTCAATTCCATCGTACGGTACTGCGAAAAGGTGCGGTTTTAAACAAAGCTGATTAGACATTAAAAACAGCGAGCGATTGGTTCAATTTAAATTTTTGTACGGAGAGGTCATGTTTTGATCATGAATCGGTCTCACGCAGCCTCGTAATGCAATTTCACAGGTCAGAGTTCACCAAGCTTGATTTTTCCAATGCAATGAACTGCGAAACTTGTCGCACGAGCTAAGATTTCCGGTCTGCCGCATTCGCATGCTTATGTCTAAGTCTATGGAGCGAAAAGGGCAGTGTGACCAGTGTGAGCTTTGAGGTGATCAATTGGTTTTCACATGAGGTCATTGATGACGCACGAGACTCAAATGGAGGGCAGGTGATTCTTCTACATAGGACTGGCTATCAGAACACATGGTTTCAGCTACATTCATTCTTTCATAATTTATGATAAACAAGTTTTTGAAGCACATAGTAAACGCGTATAATGTTTCCAACTCTTTGTTAATGAATGCTCCAGAATACTGTAGCATAGTAAACTGACGGACTGTAATAAATAACATTAGTGTAAACTCTGCTGCATTTGTGACGCTGTATAGTTATAGTGTAGTAGAAAACTGAAGCCTGCTGAATAATTTGTTTATTACTACAGATTTGTTGTACCATAGCAACAATATGATTACTACAACAGTTTAATTTAAGTAATTATCTACAGCATGCTTCCGAACACTATTTATTTTTTCATGTAATGTCATAGCTTATACAGTATCAGCCGTCTCGATGACAGTCAAATTTATTTTAGTTCAGTAGAAAACTCGGCCCTCTTCATGAGATAAGGATTATGCACAATATATGTGGCTATTTTCTATTTAAATCTCCTTTAAATGTGGTATAAAGTGCAAAAATATGGACTTTCCTCTGCGTCTCCCATTCAGTTTTTTACCTCCTGCCCTCCACCTGAATTTTGCAGGTCTCCAGAACCACATGATTGGAAACAACCTATAAATCCTAGCTAATTAATCCACTGAAACAAACAAAAAAAACAAAGTTTATTTTGGTAATCTTTATTCAAAATCTGAGCATCTGCTTCAGCTCTGAAACAACAGCCCTTCTCTGATGACGTCAGTTTGACAGATTGGGCGAGACATGCGTATAGCCACGCCCTTTTAATTGTTTGCGAGTTAAAGATGAAAGGAGAAGCTCAAAAATAAAACCCCGCCCCCTATTAATATGCAGTTTTAATTGGAAAAAGCCATACCAAAAATAAGTCTCAGGCAACTTAATGCAGACTTAAACATTTGCATAATCTACAAGGAAAAATGATTAAATGAAGCAACCATCTAGCAACCACTTAGGACACCCTAGCAACACCTTAGCAACCACCTAGCAACCACTCAGGACACCCTAGCAACCGCCTAGCAACACCTTAGCAACCACTTAGGACACCCTAGCAACCACCTAGCAACACCTTAGCAACCACCTAAGCAACCACCTAGCAACCACCTAGGACACCTTAGCAACCGCCTAGCAACACCTTAGCAAACACCTAGCAATGACTCAAAACACCCTAGTAACGATTCAGAACACCCTAGCAACCAATAAAAATAAATTGTGCCCCATCGATTTGCCACGCAAATCCCATTCACACTTTCTTTAGAAAATGTACAATTCTAGTTCATGCTAGAATCATGCTAGTGACATGCTAATTCATGCTAGAATCAAGCTAACAACATGCTAATCCATGATAGAATCATGCTAGTAACATGCTAATTCATGCTAGAATTATGCTAACAACATGCTAATTCATGATAGAATCATGCTAATAACATGCTTATTCATGCTAGTAACATGCTAATTCAAGCTAAAATCATACTACCATGCTATTTACACTTTAAAACCACTTCAAACTTTCAGACTCGGCTTTTCAAGCCACCATAAAGTTTGTCCTCAAACTTTAATATCTAGTTATGTGTGTGAAAGCAAAAGAGCGCTGACAGACTGATAGGATCTAAAACACACCTGGAGTTACATCATCACTGCGATATGAGAACATTATAGCGGGACTGAATTTACAGCTTTCTACATGACAGAAAGCTATGTGAATTGTTATTTAGGTTTAAAAGCGCCTCAGGCTGAGCTAAAACCAGATCCTGGAGCTTTACACGCTACACACACATACACACTTTTAAGGTGAGCAACCAGCAATTACTTAAATAATGTACATTTGCTACAATAATAAATAAGTAAACCTGCCCATGTAGCAAAATTTCCCTGGCCCAGATTTGGCCCGCACAATCAGCTTTAGCTTGGCCCACAGGCCACAGTGAATTACAGTACATAATTGGACCAAGTCTGGCTTCCATACAAGGGCTAAACATGGACAATATCCAATTCAATAACCCTGCAGTGAATCTGATAAACCCATGAAGCATTTAACTTTATGGCCGGGCTTTTTCTGGAAGTGGCATGATTGGTAGAATTTTTTCTTTACTCCAAAATGTATTTTAAAAGTGGGTCAAGATAGGCCAAACTTACGTGGTCCACATATAAATTTTTAACATCTGGGTCAAACACTACATTTGATATCTGGCCCAAGTCTTGTGTGCCGCCTTAAAGATGGTGCACCTCTGCCAAACCCGAGCCATCTTTGGCCCAAATAGTGCATGCCAGTGCCGGACAAATGCCTCCCGTGCCAACTTTGTGCCAGAATACTTTGCTACCTGGGTGTTTTTGTTTAACTGCATTATGCTACTGACTACAGTACAGAAATTATAAGCTTTTCGCAACAAAATTAGCCAAATGGCCAATCAAATCTAGCATAAATATTATAAAAACTAAAAATATGCGATCAATAGTTTGTAAAATACACATTTCACATCAATGAATGCATTACACACGAGTTATTCACTGAAAATACATGCACTTCAACATATTTATAGATTCTGTTATAATAAAAACAATCATCTTACCTTAAATAGTGACTGCATGGCTAACGTTAGCATGATGTGACGCGGCTAAATGCACAACTCCGGCGAAAGTGAACCACAAACTTGTTAAATTAACTTTAAAGATATATTTAAAACCTAAAATAAACATTAAATATATTCAGAAATAAATTGTAAATTGACAGACTTTATTTCTGTGGTTTTCTTTTGGCGTTATTAGATTTAGCAACGATCTCAGAGTCTTGCTAATCTATTACCATGGAAACGAGCGAGAAAGGAGTACACCTTTACTGTTTCATTATCCTTGCAGACTGGTAGAATACATTTTAGTGGGGTAAAGCCTTTCAGCAGGACCATATAAATATAATTGATGTAATGTGTCATGTTTAATCTACGGAATATAAAAAAACAGCCTGCAGCAAATGGATAAAACTAACCTAATTCCGCGGGGAAACCGTGGACTTGGCAACCCTGAAATTCCCGCGTAAACTGTGCGCCACCCGCTGTTTCCTGAAGGGAGTTTGCAGCCATTTTACACACGGTTATAAATAAGAAAAACTAAGTAAACCAGCTTTATTTTTTTATATATCAGTTTTTTCTAATCAAAAAATTACTATACATTTTTACCATGATTGTACTATAACATGAAAAGGTATATTTAGAACTATATATGAGCAATTCCGTGCAAATGTCAACCTTGCCATGAAATTTTTTTTAGTTTTTACCAAAATACGGAAACCATTTCTGGGTTTTTTGTGTAAGCAAGTATTTTACAGTGCTTTAAAAATACTCAAAAATGCATCTGTCAATGTTTTCAAACTATTCTATTTGATTTACCAAAGTCACACAAATGGTAATTTCACATGCGTCACATCCATAACAGAGAGATGTCACATCCATAACGACACTTTTTCCTCAGAAATGTGAAAATATTAAAAAAAATAAAACCAAGCAATTTTGTTTTATAGAGAGCCGACTCTAATCCTTTTGATTAGCATTATTTCTTTTGGGTTGTGCAGTTTATTTCACATAATTTCTACAAAGTGGGTTGTATACTGTCAACTCGCAGACTTTTTTTGTCACATCCATAACGCATGCTTATTTTCCTCATTTAAAGTACAAAACACGTTTACAGATTGATATTTTTCTGCTCCCATAACTGTGTGGCTAGTTGCTTTAGAAAATATAATAAAATTTTTCAATATAATGTTAACATATACTTTATCTGTCAATTTATGTGTTGAGTTTTTACTGCAAATGTCACATTCATAAAGCTGGATTTGCTCATATGTTGATGGCAAATTAAAGGACTATTTCAATATCAGCTTGGCCCCAAAACAATGTCAATCGAAATGTATACTTTTAAAATGATAACAAATTATAAATAAATAATGTATTACTATATATACTTTAACACTGGTTTAACCCATTTGTCAGCAAGATTTCATCATTTAAAATAGACTTAAATGGAGTATGACCACGATTCTTGTGTGTTTCAGTGAGTGCAAGTGAGAATATAAGTGTTTTTTTATTTTGCACATATTTTTACATTTATGAATAGAGCTTTTTACTTGTTATGGGTTTGGGTAAAACTATTTCTATTTTTATTTGTAAAAAAACATTGTTTCCTTTATAATAAATAAATAAAAGGAGGCAATTGTATATGTATACATGTATATAAGCACACATAGACTCACTGCCCACTTTATTAGATACACATGTCCAACTGCTTATTAACGTAAATTTCATAACTCAATGCATTTAGGCATGTAGACATGATCGAGAGTCAAGAAGATCTGCTTCAGTTCAAACAGAGCATCAGAATGGGGAAGAAAGGGGATTTAAGTGACTTTGAACGTGGCATGGTTGCTGGTGCCAGAGTATTTCAGAAATTGCTGATCTACTGGGATTTTCACGCACAACCATCTCTAGGGTTTACAGAGAATGACCTGACAAAGAGAAAATATCTAGTGAGCGGCAGTTCTGTGGGCGCCAATGCCTTGTTGATGCCAGAGGTCAGAGGAGAATGGCCAGACTGGTTCCAGCTGATAGAAAGACAACAGTAGAAAAACTATAGCAGAAGAGCATCTCTGAACACACAACACAACACGTCCAACCTTGAGGCAGATGGGCTACAGCAGCAGAAGACCACAGCAGGTGCCGCTCCTGTCAGCTAAGAACAGGAAACTGAGGCTACAATTCACACAGACTCACCAAAACTGGACAATAGAAGATTGGAGAAATGTTGCTGCTCTGATGAGTCTCCATTTCTGCTGCCACATTCGGATGGTCGGGTCAGAACTTGGCATCAACATGAAAGCATGGATCCATCCTGCCTTGTATCAGCGGTTCAGGCTGGTGGTGGTGGTGCAACAGTGTAAAGGATATTTTCTTGGCACATTTTGGGTCCATTAGTACCAACTGAGCATGGTGTCAACGCCACGGCCTACCTGAGTATTGTTGCCGACCATGTCCATCCCTTTATGACCACTGTGTACTCGTCTTCTGATGGCTACTTCCAGCAGGATAATGCACCATGTCAAAAAGTGTGAATCATCTCAGACTGGTTTCTTGAACATGACAATGAGTTCACTGTACTCAAATGGCCTCCACAGTCACCAGATCTCAATCCAAAAAAAACCCCTTAGGAATGTGGTGGAATGGGAGATTCACATCATGGATGTGCAGCCGACAAATCCGCAGCAGCTGTGTGATGCTATCATGTCAAAATGAAGCAAAATCTCTGAGGAATATTTCCAGTGCCTTGTTGAATCTCTGCTATGAAGGATTAAGGCAGCTCTGAAGGCAAAAGGGGGTCAAACCTGGTACTAGTAAGGTGTACCTAATAAAGTGGCCGTTAAGTGTATACATGTAAATATATAGTACTTTGCTTTCCATGAATATTTAGTTTACAAAATCAAAAAGATTAACAGCCGAAATATACATTTTAATCACTTGTGACATTAAAAACATTTTTTTTGTCACCTTTGATCACTTTAATGCACCCATACTAAATTAAAAGTGACCTTAAACCTTCTGATCAGACCATTATTACAGAATATAAACCACAAAGCCGACATCTGTGAGTTAAATATCATACAGTTGCTTTATTTATAGCTCAAGTTGTCTAGTTTTGATATATTACAGTTTATCAATCCCATGCATCCAGCTCGAATTCACAGTCAGACTAAAAAAAAAGAAAAAAAGAAAAGAGAAAAGAAAGAAAAAGCGAAACAAACACACTCTTTCACATTAGTAGGCATTCAGGTGTAAAACAGAGAAAAGTCGCCCTCTTGTGGACCGGATGAACATTTACTACATCTGTTCTGTGGTAAACATCTGCTCCAGGTGTCCATACTCGGTCCTGGAGGGCCGGTGTCCTGCAGATTTTAGCTTCAACTTGCCTCAACACACCTGCGAGGATGTTTCTAGAAAGCCTAGTAAGAGCTTGATTAGCTAGCCCAGGTGTGTCTGATTGGGGTTGGAACTAAACTTTGCAGGTCACCGGCCCTCCAGGACTGAGTTTGGACACCCCTGCTCTAAACAAACACAAACAAACAAACACACACACACACACACACACACACACACACACACAGATATAATGAAGTGCAGCCGTTCCTGGATGAAGGTTTTCCGTGTCTGTCATTGCGTGTGATGGAGTTTGAGTGGCAGGTGGGCGGGGCTGCGGGCGGGCGGAGACTGACAGCTTCACTGGCCAATCAGCTTCTCCACAAAAGTATCCAACTGGTCTTCATCTTTGATGCCCACAAACTGGTCGATGACATCACCGCCCCGCATGGCAATCACTGTGGGGACCGCTGACACCTGCGGCACAACATCCAATAATAAACGCAGGAAGCTGACGCATGTGCAGCTCGTATAATTAATGAATAATTTAAATATTTAAATAGAGTGTGTACAAAGTACTCAGAGTTACACAACTGCACCAACAGATGGCAGTATAGGACTGGAAATAACTCATGGGGTGTGGTCAATAACCACTTCATCTAGTTAGCCTTCAGTTAGTCACACTGTTGTAAATCACGCGTGCTCGAGACGGAGTGAAGATTGTTCTTGGTGTTTGCTATAATTTGTGCTTATTGTGTGCGTTATTGACAAGTAATCTTTAAAGCTTAATGTTAGACTTATTATCAATATTTAGCTTGGAAAGACTCTCCTTACATTATATTACTATGAGGATGACTAAGCAGTTTTCTGCCTCAAAGGCATTCACTGTGAGCTCACTTAAGCTTACCAATACAAATGTTCAAGTTAACTCCAATATGTTGTTTGCATGCACTTTTCAACTGCAACGAACAGTACTTGATTTGTGAGTTAATTGGTGATTATTGTGACTATAAAACACATTAATGATGCCATTATAAACAATGTATGCTTATTATAACAGCGTCATCATGTTGATTTCTGTTGTGTTACACAATTTATATCATTTAAATGTCACATATATGTTTGAAATGTACATGATTAGTTTCAGTAATTCTCAATGTGTGGTAATTTGTATTTTCTTCATTTATAGGAAACCACACATACACACAAACACACCTATCAGCACACCAATTATAAATGCTTGGAAGTTCTACATCCATCAACCAGATTAAAGTTTGTTTTTTGAGAACTGGACTGTTGCACCTCTTTTTAATGGAAGCGCATGGCTGGAAAGCAGGAGCTAGTGTAACGCACACAGTAATAATCGCAAATAGAGTGTATTATTTATATTTTTTAAAGATGTCCATAATGTTAATTATTTTTATTTCAGGTTTAGATTAGGTGTAGCAAGTCAATAATCTGATTTTAAATTGAATTTAATTTAGTTTTATTCATATAATTTTTTTTTGTAACTATTTAAAGCATTTATAGATTATTTATTTATATTAAAGTATTATTAATACTAAAGCTGTTTTTAATTTCATGTTCATTTTTAGTCATTTGTTTTTGTCATTATTTTTTTATTACTCTTTAAGATTAATTTACTTCTCTAAAAGTTTCAGAAGAGCTTTATTTTTTTGTTTATTTGCCATTAATCTAGTGATGCAGGGAAATCTTATCTTATATGTATTTTAAATGTCCAAAATATGTTCTTTTACATTATGTTTTGAGCATGCGGATAGCGTACCCCATACTCGATGGCGAGGTCTGTGTGTTCATCGATGTCCACTTTGGCCATGGTGACTCGACCCTTCTGTTTGGCGATGGCCTTTTCCAGCCGCGGGCCGAGGATTTTACAGGGACCACACCATCTACAACAAACACAACACACAGCTTTATGAGAGATTCAGATTCATCATATATTTACAGAAACAGGTAAAGTCAGAGTTATTAGCCCCCCTTAGATTTTTTTTTTCTTTTTTAAATATTTCCCAAATGATGTTAAACAGATTCAGGAAATTTTCACAGTATGTGTGATAATATTTGTTCTTCTGGAGAAAGTCTTATTTGTTTTATTTCAGCAAGAATAAAAGCAGTTTTTAATTTTTTAAACACCATTTAAGGTCATTATTATTAGCCCCTTTAAGCTATATTTGTTTTCTATAGTCTGCAGAACAAACCATCATTATACAATGACTTGCCTAATTACCCTAACCTGCCTAGTAAACCTAATTAACCTAGTTAAGCGTTTAAATGTCACTTTAAGCTGTATAGAAGTGTCTTGAAGAATATCTAAACTAATATTATTAACTGTAATCATGGCAAAGATAAAATAAAACAGTTATTACAGATGAGTTATTAAAACTATTATGATTAGAAATGTGCTGAAAAAAGTCTTAACTTTGTTAAACAGAAATTGAGGGAAAAAATAAACGGGGGAAATAATTCGACCTCAACTGTATATACAGTATTGTGAAAACGCCTCGGTCTAGTAGTATTTTCAACTGATAAAAATGGTTTTATGTAAATAGAAATATTCCTGTTTTTAAAAATACTTAGAAAGTCTAATAATTCTGAAATAAATCTTTTGAGTTTAATCTGACTTGATTATTACAATTAATAGCAAAAATAATGTTGGGAAATGTAAGCTGATATTTCCTAACTGATACACTACAGCAAAGGACAAAACAAAACATTTTTAGCTGGTAAAAGACTAATTTAAAGAACTAATAAACATATACAATACGAATCATTTCTAATGTCATAACTATAATAAAGATATAATAATCATGATATAATCATAGTATTTAATTTTATTATTATACAGTTAAAGTCAGATTTATTAGAGACTCTGTTTATATTTTTTCCCAATTTCTGTTTAACGGAGAGCAGATTTCTTCAACACATTTCTAAACATAATAGTTTTATTAACTCATCTCTAATAGCTGATTTATTTTATCTTTGTCATAATGACAGTAAATAATACTAGACTAGATATTCTTCAAGACACTTCTATACAGCTTAAAGTGACATTTAAAGGCTTAACTAGGTTAATTAGGGTAACTAGGCAGGTTAGGGTAAGTAGGCAAGTTATTGTATAACGATGGTTTGTTCTGTAGACTATCAATACAAAATAAATAGCATTAAGGGGCTAATAATATTGACCTTAAAATGGTGTTTAAAAAAATTAAAAACTGCTTTTATTCTAGCCGAAATAAAACAAATAAGACTTTCTTCAGAAGAAAAAATATTATCAGACATACTGTGAACATTTCCTTGCTCTGTTAAACATCATTTGGGAGATATTTAAAAAAGAAAAAATAAATGAAAGGGGGGCTAATAATTCCGACTTCAACTGTATATCACCATCATACTATTAATTGCAAATAATTTCATCCAGATTGCAAGTTCGTACAGTACATAAAAAAGTTTATATTTCATATATTTATTATATAATTTGTATATAAATACACTTCTATTTGAAAAAAAATTATTATTATTAATAATATTTAAATATGAATATTTGTAAATAATTTATAACATATAACAATAATAATTTATCATTTATAAAATATAAAAATGTAAATATATCTAAGTATTTGTATTAACATATAAATAAGCATAGAAACATATATGCGCACACACATTATGTAAACACAAACTTTTAGTTTGGATGCAATTAATCATTTGACAGCGCTAATAATATTCATTTCAAAATATCAATCAATATTCATCAGGCCAAAATATTTTGTTACCATAGCAACTATAGAATTACCACAACAGATTAATTACTATAGTTGTTGTGTTACCATAGCAACTATGGAATAACCCTGACAGATTATTTGGTTTAGTTGTTGGTGTGGTACCATAGCAACTGTAGATTCACCACAACAGATTACTATAGTCGTTGTGTTACCATAGAAACTATGGAATCACCCCAACAGATTAATTACTATAGTTTTTGTGTTACCATAGCAACTATAAAATCCCCACAACAGATTACTAGACATTGTGTTACTATGGCAACAATAGAATCACCGCAATATATTAACTACTGTGTTTGTTACCATAGCAACTATAAAATCACCACAACAGATTACTATAGCCGTTGTGTTACCATAGCAACTATGGAATCAGTACAACAGCTTAATTACTATAGTTGTTGTATTACCATAGCAACCATAGAATTACAAAAAACAACAGATTAAATACTATAGTTTTGTTGCCATAGCGATACAAATGAACTTAATACAAATGAATACAGTATTTTTTCATGTGACTATATACAGTTTAAGTCAAAATTATTAGCCCGTCAGAATTATTACCCCCCCCCCCCCATTTCCCCCCACTTATTCTCTTAGTGAAAAATATAGCTTAAAGGGAATAATTATTTTGACCTTAAAATGTTTTTTTTAATTAAAAACTGCTTTTATTCTAGCCGAAATAAAAATCTCCAAAAGAAAAAATATAATCAGACACACTGTAAAAAATTCCTAAATCTGTTAAACATCATTTGGGAAATATTTAAAAAAAAGAAAAAAATCAAAGGGGGGCGAATAACTCTGACTTCAACTGTATTTATTGTTGTGTTGTTGTTTTGATGAAATGATCGTCTACGTACTGAGCGTGGAAGTCGATGAGCACGGGCAGCTCGCTGTTGATCACCCTCTCTGTAAAGTCGTCGTGATCCTGCACGTTAAATGAGACACTTCTGTTGGTGATGTATGGGAGTCGTGGGATCGAGCGTGAGAGGAGAGGCGGTGCGGCACGAAAACAGGAGGAGAACGAGGACCTGCTGGAGCTGCTGCTGGGGAGAATGAGGATGCGCACATCCTTCACGGAGATGCGAGAAACTCTCCGCGCGAGCAGCCGGAACGCCATCTGAGAAACACAGAGAGAGAGAGAGAAAGAGAGAGTTAAATCATCAGAACACACAACATCTATTATTCAGTCAGTAAATAAGAACAACAGTGACAAGGTGGCTTAGTGGTTAGCACTGTCACCAGGGCCGGAGCAAGCTGAACTGCCGCTCTAGGCAGAGGACGATCACGCCGCCCTCAACCCCAATGTGAAAACGAAAGTGACTGGTTATGAAAATGAAGTGAGGTGTTGCGGACCTCTTTTCTGCCGCCCTATGCGCGGATATAACTGAGGACGCGCGGATGCTGAGGGAGGGAGGGAGGTGTCGCTGACGCCGCCCTCTCTATTCTGTCGTCTATGCGCGAATATATCTGAGGACGCTGGTGGTGAGGGAGGTGCCGCGGACATAACTGAGGATGCGGGTGGTAAGGGAGGTATCGCGGACGCCGCCCTCTCTATACTGCTGCCCTAGGCGGCCGCCTAGGTCACCTCAATGGACGCGCCGGTCCTGACTGTCACCTTACAGCAAAAAAGGTCACTGGTTTAAGTCTCAGCCAGTTGGCATTACCGTGTGGAGCTTGCATGTTCCCCCACAGTCCAAGCACATGCGCTGTAATTGAATTGGCTAAACTAAATTAGCCATAGTGGATGAGTGGTGTGTATGGATATTTCCCAGAACTGGGTTGCAGCTGGAAGGTCATCCGCTGTGTAAAACATTCTAGAAAGGTTGGCAGTTCATTCTGCTGTGGCAACCCCTGATGAATAAAGGGACTAAGCTGAAGGAAAATGGTAATTAGGAACAAACAAGTTCACTGATGCTGATCATATTTTAAAACGTTCAAAGTCATATTTGTCTAAAGTACTTATTGGCATGTTGAAGATTTAAAAATCAAGACATGAGGAAAAATAGGTCCTAACTTCTCTTATTTTACAGCATCTACTTTATTAAAATGTATTAGCACGTTTCGTGACATTAAAATAACTAATAATAAATGAAAAAAAAGTCTAATATGAAGGTCTTGTTTTGTGATACAGTGCATTCAGTTTTGATAGCGCTTCACTTTTTCCACGTTTTATGTTACAGTCATATTCCAAAATGGATTAAACTCATTTTATTTCCTCAACATTGTACACACAATCCCCGATAATGACAATGTAAAAAATATTTTTAGAAATTGTTGCAATTTATTCCAAATAAAAAAACTGTAAATAATCATGTACATCAGTATTCACAGCCTTTGCTGTGAAGCTCTAAATTGAGCTCAGCTACATTCTGCACAAGGCTGGGGAAGCTTACAGAAACATTTCTGCGGCTATGAAAGATGAATGCAGCAATGTACAGAGACATCCAAAATGAAGACCTGCTTCAGAGTGCTCGACCTCAGACTGGGGCGACGGTTCATCTTTCAGCAGGACAATGACCCAAAGCACACCACCAAAATATTAATGGAGTGGCTTCACAACAACAAAGTAAATGTCATTGAGTGGCCCAGCCAGAGCCCAGACCTAAATCCTATTGAACATCTCAGGAGAGATCTGAAAATGGCTGTACATCGTCGCTTCCCATCCAACCTGATAGAGCTTAAGAGGTGCTGCAACAATTCCCAAAGACAGGTATGCCAAGCTTGTGGCATCATATTCAAAAAGCTTTGAGGCTGTAATCGCTGCTAAAGGTGCATCAACAAAGTGTTGAGCAAAGGCTGTGAATACTGATGTACATGGGATTCTTCAGCTTTTTTGTTTTTAATAAATTTGCCACAATTTCAAAAAACTCTTGTTCCACATTGTCATTATGGGGGATTGTGTGTAGAATGTTGAGGAAAAAAATCAATTTAATCCAGGCTGTAGCATTAAAACGTGGAAAAAGTGAAGCATTGTCAGTACTTTCCAGACGCACTGCAAATAAAAATAATATAGACTGTAAAAACATAAAAATAATAAATTAAAAACTTAAATTTCACCAATTGTTTACTATTATTTTAAAGACTTCAAACAAAAATGTAAATAAATCATTTCCTGATTTTTAAAATGAATTAAAACAACTTCTTTTAAATATAAAAATGAGGCAACATCAATATATATTAAATAATTATTAAACAATGAGCAATTCCAGCGTTATGGATGCGACATTTGCAGTAAAAACTCAAAACATAAATTGACAGAGAAAGTATCCGCCTGTTAAGTGTGACGTCACGCGAAGCGGCTTCCAGGTCCTAGCGCTCTATTCAACTGAATGGGGAGATTCATGAAATGATAATAATAAACGTTTACAAAGCGATTTAATACTTTCGAAAATCACGATGGCAGTATATATGTCCATGTCTAATATCCGATGGCCAGAAAGTTATTAATTTTTTTATAAATTGTTAAATTTTTGGTATTTGTTATGCAGCAAGCCCAGAGATTGTTGTGTACACTATGACTTTATGTAAAATTAACTTTAATGTGTGATAGGAATAAAACGTGATCATAAACGAATGATTTCTCCACTCAAATGAGTGGCGGCTTGGACCTGGAAACAGTATTACATACGTCACAAACACGTCACCACTTAACAAGCGGATAAGTTTACATTATATTGAGACATCTCTTTATATTTTTCAAAACAACTAACCTCAGAAATGTGGGAGCAGAAAAAAAATCAATCTGTAAACATTTATTATGTTTTAAATGAGGGAAATAAACATGCGTTATGGATGTGACAAAAACAGTTAGCGAGTTTACAATATACAACATACAATGTAGAAATCCTGTGAATTAAACTGCGCAACCCAAAAGAAACAATGCTCATCAAAAAGATAAGAGTTGCTCTCTATAGAACAAACATGACTGATTTTATTAAACTTAACATTTTTGCATTCATGAGGGAAAAGTGTCGTTATGGACGTGACATCTCTCCGTTATGCATGTGAGCGATGTGAAATTGCCACATGTGTGACTTTGGCAAATCATATATAATAGTTTGAAAACATTGACAGAGACATTTCTTATATTTTTAAAGCACTGTAAAATACAAGCCTACACAAAAAACACTTGCTACTTTGTCGAAAACTTCATTTTTTTCATGGCAAGGTTGACATTTGCATAGACTTGCTCTAATATCATCTACTGAACGCAAGTTAACACAAAGATTTGAAAGCATACATAAAATGAAGGCAACGAAATCAAACAAACACAGTAAAAATAGACAATAAATGATACGATTCACATCAATGCACGATGAATGTGTTACTTAGAGATATTAAGTACAATAAACTACTTTTATACACAGCACTAGTTCTTCCATTTCTCTTATACAGACAGACATTGAGGTAAAGTTGGTCTTATATTCGCACATTAGTTCATTTAGAAGTCTCTATATTGTTTACTTTGAATATTCGATGGGAGTTAGCGTGCAAGTATGACTTCTACACAGCATTAACACGATCTATTTCACTGTGAACACTGCTGTATATTGATAGTCAGTGGCTGCTAATATGATTTCCCTATTTAAAATTTGCCAGGAAGCCTTTTCTGAAATTATGTTATCAAGGAGACAGTCTGAATAACCGATGTAACGTTCGCTTGCAGAACGTATTTTGGATAAGTGTGTGCGTTCGTTTGTATGTGGGTGTGTCGTTTCATGCATGTGTTACAGGTACGAACGGCATTGGAGGATCCGCATTTCGTGCTGATGACGTTGGCCGCTGACGCTGGGTTTGCGCCACCAATCGCTGGTTGGCGTAGCGTTTAAAAGCCGAGCCCAAACTGCAATGGCGATCTCTCTCTCTCTGTCTCTTTCCTTCTCGCCACTTCTCGCTCTTATTCTTTCTGTGGGTCTCTGTGAGGACAGTCTCTCTTGCGAGGGCTAGTCTGAGAGAATGTGTTTTGCTTGTTTAATGCTCTTGTCTAAAGTTTGCGATTTAATAATGCTTGTGAAATTGTCCAGTTAACTGACATGTTTGAGTGATGCCTCGGAGAGGTGTAGGAGTGAGTAAGTCGCGCGATATACATATACAACACTCAGATTGATATTCTGTATTAGTTCACTAGTTTCAGGAGAATGTGCTGTTTTCTGTATGTTTTGTTTTTAGTTAGAGCAGTTTAGTTAAGACGTTTGGTGCGTTGAAGATGTTTCTTTTCATGCTTTTCTTTTCATATTTAGTTCAGTTTGGTGAAAACAGTTACTGAGTTTTGTTATATTTATTTCTTTGATTTAAGCACATTCAACTACTTCCTCTCCCCCCAGGTAATTCATCATTTAATCATTGTAAATATTTTTCTTTCACTGTATAATATATTTTCACTGGTTTCATTGGATGTATGGGCAATAAATAATTGCAGTGATTATTTGGTTTTCAGTTTATTTCTTTCTCCATCCGCTTGTCACACACATTAAACTAATGTATGTTATGTCATCTACTCCAAATTTAATATTAACATCTAAAAGGACGTAACAACTGAATATAACACCAACTTTACCTCTATACAAACATAGAGGTGAAGTTGGTTTTATATTCGAATATTCAAACTTTCTCCTTAATAATATAATTTCAGAAAAGTCTTCTTGGCAAATTTTAAATAGGCAGGGTTCAACGCTAAGGATTTTTCCTACAGGCCCGATTGGACCAGTGGCTCAGATTTTTACTAGTCCTGCCAAAATTTTCACTGGCCCACCAAAAAAAAGTTAATTGCAATTTCTCAGCTACATATATTAAATAACGTGTCACAAAATATTATCTTTGAATTTAAATATTTGAAAAATGTTAAAATATTTAGCAGTAAAATATAGAGTGTGGAAAATGTGCAGGTATTTTATTGCAAAACAAAAGGTGGCTGACTCAAAAGAGGCGGCAAACTAAGCAAAACATAACTTAATTTTGTTCATCGTGTTGTACCCATGTCAATGTTTCCACAACGTTAGAAGCACACGCTTTCTTTTATGCCTGCTTCAGACTGCGTGATTTTCGCCCCGATTTTGGCTCGCCGACAGGTTTTGAGAAATCGCCGACAAATGCCTTAAATCACAGGCAAATCGCTGCTCATGCACGTGAGTGACAATCACACAGTATGAACGATCAAAGACGCGATCTGAGAGAATCGCAGATGAGTTGCCGATGCCTGTGAGATATTTGGCGTGCTGAATATCTGGAGCTGTCGCGATTCAAATCATGCCGTGTGAATTGAGTTTTGACTGAAAATAACATCAGCGATCGCCTACAGCCAATGAGAGAGCGGCATTCACTTGTGTGTGTGTATACCTACTGCAGGCCAGCGGGGAGAAGTTAAAAGCGCTCTTTTTCGGTTTATTTGAACCCACGAAATGGAGGAAAAACTAGTGGAGGTTTGACAGGACTCAGGAGCAAAAGTGTCTGTTTGATGTTTCATACAGAAAGAAATTAGTTTATTATGAATGTTGAGGAGAAATAGCTAATTCCCTTTAAACCCAGGTGAGCAAACATGTACATGTTCTACCCCATTAAAGGCTTCTGTCTCGTTATGTAGTTAATAACAAAAGATAGCCTACTCTACGTGTTTTTGGCTGTGAGACGTAGTTTGGACGAAGTTGTCGGCGATTCTCCCTATAGTAAAGTCATGCAATGTGAAAGTCCCTGTCGCCGATCCATCTTGCAGTGTAAACAAAGCAGCGACGAAACGCTGGCCCAGATAGTCATGCAGTGTGAAAACATCTGTGACACGACTACTCTGAAAATCATGCAGTCTAAACTCGGCATTAGCCTCATAATTTGATGTTGCGGTTATGTTGCCGTCTTTTAAAATTTAGTGACAAGGCAGCACTGTCCTGATCGGGTCACTAACGATTCTGTCCACTGTCCCGAGCATCTCTCACGCTGGCCCCGGGCAGTGCCTATTGTTGAGCCCTAATAGGCAAATCATTTTAGCAGCCAATGAGTACAGCAGTGTTCACAGTGAATTAGATACTGTTAATGCTGTTTAGAGTCACACTTGCATGCTAATTCTAATCCAATATTCAAAGTAACATTGTAGACATTATAAAGACTGATAAATAAACAAATCAGCGAATATATAAAACCAACTGTACCTCTATTAGACAGACAGACAGAGATAGACAGACAGATAGAGATGTGTTTAGTGTTTGTTATACCTGTTATATATGATGGCTAATCGATACCTATTCATGATTCTTCATTGATCAGTACATTAGCGGATCAACAACAGCATTTCACACGAATATAAGACAGGAAAGCAGCTGATGTTCACTCTTATTGAGTGTGTTGACACACTCAGAGTCTCTATAACCTGTTCACTCGTCTCATATGTGTGTGTTCATCATCTTTTATCTGTGGTTGTGTAAATCCGTGTGGTTTTTAACCTCCACGTGACTTTGAGCTTCTGCTGTTTCACGTGTGTGTGCTGTGAGTCCGGCGCGCGCATAAACCCGTGAGCTGTAATGGATTAAAGCGGATTATTTGTGTTTTCGTGTTGTTTTGTGTGTTTGCTACAGTTACGACACATTAAATAAACTCTTACCGTGAGCTCGAGAGTCCTCTGGTCTCACGGACCGGTGACGCACTTCCGCTCACGTGGACGAGCAGCTGCTACGACGCAGCGACATGCCGCGGCGCGGAGAGTCTGCGTGAAACGTTGATATTGAACTGTACAATGATAAATAAATAAATAAATAAATAAATAAATAACATCTGACTCTAGATAAAATCTTGAAAAACGGTGATGTTTTAAATGCAATAATAATAATAATAATAATAATAATAATGATAATAATAATAATAATAATAATAATAATAATAATAATAATAATAATAATAATAAAATGAAAATAGAAACGGGTATTAAAATTAAATCTGTAACAAATCACAATAAAATAAAAGACAAAAAAATACAAAACACAATAGACTCAAAACTTTGACTTTAGTGAAGAGTGATTTTAGTTTAAAATTAAAAATAAATTAATTAAAAGAGATAATAATCTACTGCATTACTGTAATATTGGAAATAAAAAAAAAATAAATAAATAAATAAATAACATCTGACTGTAGATAAAAAAATAATAATAATATTAAAATAGAAACGGGTATAATAATAATATAATAATAATAATAATAATAATAATAAAATAGAAACGGGTATTAAATTAAATCTGTAACAATCTGTAAAGACAAAAAATTACAAAATACAATAGACTCAAAACTTTGACTCTAGTTAAGAGTGATTTTAGTTTAAAATTAAAAATAAATTAATTAAAAGTGATACTAATCTATTGCATAACTGTACTATTGGAAATAAATAAATAAATAAATAAATAAATAAATAAATAAATAAATAAATAAATAAATAAATAAATAAAAATAAATATATAAAGCTTCTGGTGAACTCACTGCAATTATTGGAATAAAGAAAATAAATAACTAAAAACTAATCAAATAAAATAGATTTAATCTAGTGATCACCGACTTTAATTTAATAATTAAAAAAGCAGATTTATTTAAAGTAAAAACATCCAGTGTACTGACAGCAGTGCTGTAAAGAGAATATTTAAATAAAATGACAAAGTAATTTTATTTACCTACTCATTTTATTTACCTACTGCGCCACTGCGTCGCCTCACAGCAAGAAGGTCGCTGGTTCGAGCCTCGGCTGGGTTCCTGCATTCACGTGGGTGTCCTCCGGGTGCTGCGGCTACCCCCACAGTCCAAAGACATGTGGTACAGGTGAATTGGGTAGGATAAAATGTCTGAAGTGTGTGAATGTGAATGAGTGTGTATGGATGTTTCCCAGAGATGGGTTGCAGCTGTAAGGGCATCCGCTTCGTAAAACATATGCTGGATAAGTTGGCGGTTCATTCCACTGTGGCAACCCCAAACTAATAAAGGGACTAAGCCAAAAAGAAAATGAATGAATGAATGACAAAGTAAAAAATTCCAGAACTAAAATGTTATCAAAAAACGATCAAATTAAATAAATTAAATTAAATCAATCAATATTAGTAGTGTTTAAAACATATATTGACAAAAATAATAAAATTAAATGACTCAACTGGAACCAAAAATGTTTCAGGAACAAAAATGTAAGGCTCAAAAATAAATAAATAAATAAATAAACAGATAAAAAACAATGAACATTCAGTGTATCGATAAAAAATCATTAAAAAAAATCTAATAAAAAATAATAAAATATAAAATAATAATACAAATAAAATAATAAAAAATAAAATTTAATTAATTAAAAATTAAATAAAAAGAAAATAATAATAAAAAGAAAATAACAAAATAAAATAAAACAAAAATGTATAAATAAACAAAGTAATACTAATAAAATGAAAATACTAATAAAATAAAATAAAAAACATAAAATAAAAAATTGTAATAAAAAGAAAATGTAATTAAATAATAAAATTAAATAATAAAATAAAAATATAATAATATTATTAATAATAATAATAATACAATTATATAAAATGAAATAATTAACTAATGAAATAAAACTAATAAAATAAAAATAATTAATTAATAATAATTAAAAATAAAAATAATTAAAAATAATTAAATAATAAAAAAAAAATAATAATGATAAAAATAAAGTAATAAAATGAAACAATAAATTAAAAATATAATAATAATAATAATAATAATAATAATAATAGTAATAATAATAATAATAAAATAATATAAAATAAAAAATAAATTAATAAAATAATACTAAATAAAAATTTATAAAATAAAATAATAACAAAAATAAAATAATAACAAAACTAAAATAATAAAATGAAATAATAAAATAAAAATATAATAATCCTAATACTACTACTACTACTACTAATAAAAATAATATAAAAACAACAATAATAAAATAAATAATAAAATAAAAACAGTAAAATAAAATAATATAAAATAATAATAAAAAAAATAAATCAATGACAGTACTGTTTTAAGTACAAAATAGAAAATAAATAAATAAAACATTTAACTGAAACAAAACGTTTCAGAAACATGAATATAATGCCAAAAAATAAAAAATAAAAATAAAATAAATCTGCAGAGCCTGGGTTTTTTATTGTCTGTTTTGGATCATAGATTAAAAATCTTGGGTTCCACACAATTAATTTGTGTTTGACAACATGAAGGAATTAACTTATTAGTTTTTACAAATTTAAGTAGATTAAACATAAAACAATCAAGTTGTCCCAAAAAAAAAAAAAATCAAGATTTGTGCTGTTCCAGCTTATTTTGAATACTACATTTAAACAATCATGTTTTGAGTGTACACTGTAAAAAGCAATTATTTGAAAAAATGAGCAAATTTACTGCTCTCAAAATACCAAGTAAATAAGCTATGTGCATAAATTTAAAAATTAAGTTAAGGAAACCTAACACTTCTAAGTTACAACAGAAAGACCAACGTTTTTAAAGTAAAATCAACGTGTCATGAGTTATAAATGAAGCAACAATAAAGCTTTGAGTGTGCCGGTCAGGAATGATGGTGGTTTTGAGTTGACAGTGTTGGTCAAAGCTTCTGTCCTACCGTCAGTTTAATAATTGATGAACAGACAGATAAATGAAAGAGGAGTGCAGCCTGTGATGATGAAGGGCAACACATGAAAGACTCACAGATACACACATATAGACAGATGGAGAGGTGACTGCTCTAGGGGGATACCTGCAGCAACTTTACCCAGCACTGCAGAGTATATACAGTTGAAGGCAGAATTACGAATTATTCGCAATAATTGCTTAAAATCACTTTCATGAGGGGTTTAAACACAATTGTCTGTCAGCAGTTTGTGTATATAACCAGCCAAGATGTAGCTTTTATATTCAGACTTGATAAACACAGTGCAGCAGAAACACTTTGATTGACATTCTCCCTTTGTATGATGTCATCAGAAGAGCAAAAAGCCCCACCCATTAGTGACATCATCTCTTCCTCATTAGCATAGGACATTAGTCTTGCTAGTGAATCTACCACTATGCTGACATACAGGCATTTGTAGTTCTGCACTCTTCTAAAATGAGCGCAATCACATTTGCATTTAAAGCGACAGTCACCAAAACGCCACAATTGGGATCAAATCCTAAAAGGGTCAGTTTCAGTTAATAATAATAAAAAAAAATAATAAAAATAATAATAATAATATAAAAATAATAAAATAAACCAATATTAAAAAATAATAATACAAAAAATAATAATAATAAAAAATAAATAAAAAGCCCCACCCATTAGTGACATCATCTCCTTCTCATTAGCATAGGACATTAGTCTTGCTAGTGAATCTACCACTATGCTGACATACAGGCATTTGTAGCTCTGCCCTCTTCTAAAAAGAGCACAATCTCATTTGCATTTAAAGCGACAGTCACTAAAACGCCACAATTAGGATCAAAGCCTAAAAGGGTCAGTTTCAGTTAATAATAATAATAATAATAATAATAATAATAATAATAATTATAATTATAATTATAATAACAATAATAATATAAAAATGATAAAATAAACTAATATTAAAATAGAATAAAAAATAATAATAACAAAAAATAATAATAATAAAAAATAAATAAAAAGCCCCACCCATTAGTGACATCATCTCCTTCTCATTAGCATAGGACATTAGTCTTGCTAGTGAATCTACCACTAGGCTGACATACAGGCATTTGTAGCTCCGCCCTCTTCTAAAAAGAGCACAATCTCATTTGCATTTAAAGCGACAGTCACTAAAACGCCACAATTAGGATCAAAGCCTAAAAGGGTCAGTTTCAGTTAATAATAATAATAATAATTATAATTATAATTATAATAACAATAATAATATAAAAATGATAAAATAAACTAATATTAAAATAGAATAAAAAATAATAATACAAAAAATAATAATAAAAACAAAAATAAAAAATAAAAAGCCCCACCCATTAGTGACATCATCTCTTCCTAATTAGCATAGAACATTAATCTTGCTATTGAATCTGCCACTTTGCTGACACACAGGCATATGTAGCTAAACCCTCTAAAATGAGCACAATCACATTTGCATTTAAAGCGACAGTCACCAAAACGCCACAATTGGGATCAAAGCCTGAAAGGGTCAGTTTCAGAGATATAGAAAACTTTATGTCTGTGGTATTTTGAGCTAAAACACACACACACACACACACACACACACACACACACACACACACACACACACACACACACACACACACACACACACACACACACACACACACACACACTCTAGAGACATCAGAGACTTATTTTACATCTGGTAAAAAGAGGCATGATAGGTCCCCTTCAAGATTTTTTTTTTTTGATTGGCTGAAGAACAAACCCTTGTTGTCCAATGACTTGCCTAATTACCCTAATTAAGCCTTTAAAAGTCACTTTAAGCTGAATACTAGTAAAATATGTTTGGAAAACTTACTCACAAACAATAAATGATGTACAAAAATGAATGAAATAACTCAGAATATAAGATAAGTGTGATCTAGAGCCGCCACTGAGACTGAGAGGTGCTGATTGGTCCTGCTGGACTCCATGGCAACAGATGCTGAGGCGTGTGTGATCAGAGAGCTGGAGCATCAGTCAGACTGTGAGAGTCTCCTCAGGCTGATCGGTGTGTAAATCTGACCTCTCCATCAGGTAGGCCGCTCTCTCCTTCACTTACTCTCTTTCAGTTTGTCTCCTGTATTTCTGTTTCTCTGCTTACTGAATTATATAACTAGTGAGCCAGAGTGTGTGTGTGTGTGTTTATGCTAATGAAGTCACACCCCCTTGATTTCCTGTATTGTTTTCTAGAAAACAGTGAAACAGCAGCAAGGCTTTAATATGTTGTGTGTTTATGTTTAAAGAGCCGCTATTATGGGTTTTTGAGAATGACCTTCCATGTAGTGTGTAACACAGCTCTAAGTGAAGTCAAATATCCAGCTTAAATCTGGCTTAAATCTGAAAGCGGACAGTGTTTAAAACTGTTGATTCAGTTATAAAAGAGTCGACTCACAGTGCTTCAAATGAATCGTCTTGATAACGAGTCTTTGGAGTCCGTTTCGACGTGACCTTGATATGAAACTTAAGCCCCGCCCAATCGTTGCACACACAAACCTGGGAAAATTGAAACCGGAGGCTCCGCCCACAAACACAGTAGCAAAGGAAAGGAGGCTAGACACACACTGTAGCAGACGCCGGTTAATCAACACTGTGCTCTGCTGGATATTATTGGAAGTGTGAAGGGAAAGTTAGTGCTATTTTCTTTACCCAGAGATGAAGCTGTGAAGAGTCAGGGGTCGAGGTTTATTATTGCAAAAATACCTCAGCATTATAGCCCAGCCTTGAGCAGCTTGAGTGCTTCAGTAATCTACATGCTTACAATGGGGCATTCGTCAGCTGTTTGTTAAAGGAAGGATCAGAAAAGACTAATGATGTAAGCAGGGCCGGCGCATCCATAGAGGCGACCTAGGCGGCCACCTAGGGCGGCAGTATAGAGAGGGCGGCTTCCGCGACACCTCCCTTACCACCCGCGTCCTCAGTTATGTCCGCGGCACCTCCCTCACCACCAGCGTCCTCAGATATATTCGCGCATAGACGCAAGAATAGAGAGAGCGGCGTCAGCGACACCTTATGTCCGCGACACCCGCACGTCCTCGGTTATATCCGCGCATAGGGCGGCAGGATAGAGAGCGCAGTGTCCACGACACCTCCCTCCCTCCTTCAGCACCCGCGCATCCTCAGTTATATCCGCGCATAGGGCGGCAGGATAGAGAGCGCGGTGTCCGCGACACCTCCCTCCCTCCTTCAGCACCTGCGCATCCTCAGTTATATCCGCGCATAGGGCGGCAGGATAGAGAGCGCGGTGTCCGCGACACCTCCCTCCCTCCTTCAGCACCCGCACATCCTCAGTTATATCCGTGCATAGGGCGGCAGAATAGAGTTCCGCAACACCTCACTTCAGTTTCATAACCGGTCAATTTCGTTTTCACATTGGGGTTGAGGGCGGCGTGATCGTCCTCTGCCTAGAGCGGCAGTTCAGCTTGCTCCGGCCCTGGATGTCAGGGACTTTGTCAGTACATAGATCATGGATCAGTTTCTTCCTCCATTTCACAAGTGTAAGTAAGTGCGATTAAAATGGCCGCCGCCTTGTTTTATAATTTGTTTTTAGCTTGCATATTATGTATTTAATTGTTTTATTACTTGTTACCGTTTGTACTACATCTGGTTAACTCTTTATATTCTCATATTGCGTCTAAAACCATGTTGAAAACGCGTGCTGCTTTGTTTACAGATTTAAATGCGATTGTAAGCTTGCGTTCCTCTGCCGTTTGTCATTGCTATGACCATCATCAGCTGTGGTCAAGTTTCAGAATAGTTCAGCTTTTGTCGACCGGGGGGAGGGTTAGGTTTGGGGTGAGGTGTCTTAGGGTGCTTTCACACCTGTGAATCGATTCAGTTGTTTCGAAACAGAGATTACAATTGTTACATTGTTGCTCTTTGCTCTTGGTGCGGTTCGCTTTCACATTGCAAAGTTTCTAATCGGACCAAAAGAGCTAAAACAAGTCACGTGCGAGTAAACTCTCCTTACATTGGTCAGAGTGTCAGGGTTTATTTTGCAGCGTCCCGCTCAGCTGTCAGGAGAGGTGGTGGTTTGGTGGTGATTGACAGGGTGCGCGCGACGTGTCTGAGGAGAGATGCGGTGGGGAGGGGTGAGAAGGGTGCGCGACGATGCCTATTTGAGGACTGGGAGGGAGATGCGAGATTACCGGGAGATCATCATTCGTTTGCGGGTATCCGGAGACTCACGAAACATCCCGCCCTACTCATAATTCTCTCTTTATATAGCCGTAAGCCTATTACATATCCATAAAACACTGTGATATAACCGCGCTCGGATCGGATCGCTTTCTCACTGCAATCGAACCGCTCCAGGGTTCGTTTCAATCGAGCCGAGACCACCTCATTCAAGCGATCTCGGAGCGATTAGTTTTGCGCGGAACAGAGCGCGATTGCCCTGTTCACATATGCCGCTAACCGCGCTAACTGGGCAAACGAGACACGTTCCGAAACAAAAGTGTAGGTGTGAAAGCATCCTAAATAACACTCAGGGCCGGAGCAAGCAGAATGGTAATCACACCGCCCTCAACCCGAATTAAAGTGAGGACCGGGGGGTCCTCACTTCTCTCGCTATTCTGCCGCCCATGACAGCCAACTAGGTCACCTCTATGAACGCACCGGCCGCTGTGATCAGATCCTATACCAATTTTGGTGACCACAGCTGGGTTCCATCGACCGTACCAAAATTCTGAGGAAATTACAGGAGTTTTCCAGGATAAATAACTAACTAACGGGTGGGTGGCTGGAGATGAAACATGGTCTGGACAGAAATGTCAACTGACCCAGCCAGAGATTCAAACCAGCAACCTTCTTGCTGTGAGGTTACAGTGCAAACCCATACCTGCCAGTTTTTCCCAGGATTCTCCCGTATTTTATAGTTCTATCCTGCTATCATCCCGTAAAGGTATTTTCCCGTCTTTCCCCCGTATTTTTAAGTCTTTCTCTGAAGGGTGGTAAATAGCCGAGCCTTCCATTATGCAACCCATACCGCCGAACCACCAGGGGCCGCCCATCGCTCTTAAATGTGAGTCTGTTCTGTGCTTTCGCTTTGTTTAGGCATGGAAACACTTTGAAATAAACACAAAAACGGCAAGATTCCCTTTCCTTTTCATTACAGGTGCCGTCACCCCTTCATATGTAATCCTCAAAACGGTCATATAGCAGTGCGTGACTGTCAGCTGACGCACTCCATAGTGATAAACAGACACTGTTTCTCAATCGGATTCTGTACACGTTATTAGAAGCGGAGCAGAAGTCTGGGTTTTGGGTGCGTGTTTGAGCAGACATATACACATAATTAATAATAATAACATCTAAAGATGTTGATTTTAGGGTTTTTCCAAACACAGCTAATTTCGTCCTAAATGAGCATAAACAGTTAGGAAAGCAGTCGAATGCTTTCATTATAACGTTAGATGTGTGCATTTTTAAAGTGACACCTCTGTTATTTAATGTAATCAAATCTAAATAAATAAGAGACTCATTCGCTGCTCTTTTATCAGTGTAAGTTATACCGTGAAGAAACGGCTAATGAGATTGATAGCTTGATTCTATTTCTCTGTAATAGCTCATTTTAATTAGCTGAACCGTTTGCTAATGTATTTGCTGCTATTGTATACTATTTATTTCTTCTCTTGTAAATAATAATAATGAAACACATTTATTTACAACGAGACAATGAACATAGCTAGTAATATGGGGATTTTGGGGGGGGGGGGGGGGGGTGTTGTTCCCTTATTATGGTGGGCATTTCCCTTATTTTTACATTCCAATGTTGAAAGGTAACAGAATACTTATACATAATAATTAATACATAAACTAAAATAATAAACTAAAATAATATTACTCTATAATATTAATCAAGCTAAAAAGATGCATATAAACATCGTATGGTATCGCTTAAACAGGTACATTGTAAAGACTGTCAACATGTTGTTTCTGATCTGTTTCTCCTCCAGACTCCAGCATGGATGAGAGCAGTTCTGCTGGATTCGGGATCATCACCAAACCTGAGCTCCGTCCCGCTCCTCTCTTCCGTACGGTGGGCCTGACAGGTCTATCGGCTAGTTTACCACCACACCGTCGCCTGCGCTCAGTCTTACAGTCAACAAGAACCATGTCCGGTCATGTTGACAAATCAGGACGACCACATCAAAACAGCCTCAAATACATCCCGACACAGGACAGGCCACTGCCCAGAATAATTGCACATGATATCTCCATTAATAAACACACAGCAGTGGCTGGCGTTCAGCGCTGGCATCGACGCATAAACAGAACAGCAATCGAAAAAGAAGAGTATTTGTTTGAAGAGGTGTGGAGAGAAAAGAAGTCAAACAGTAGAAGACACAACAGAGTTAAAACAGAAACAAGACTGAACGACGCTTCAGAGCTCAGCCGGCGCATGCAGAGTTTAGACATACAGGATAAAAAACAGGAACGAACCACAAAACGACAGCGGAACGACTCCAGAGAGGCGGGGCCTGTTCTTAAAGAGGCGGAGCCAGTGAGGAGAGACCGACGCCCACACTTTCTGCCGCCCATCACTCAGAGCGACTGCTTGCTGAACGTCCCTCTGATTCTGCCGGATAACTCTCCACCTCCGTCGCCCTGCTCTCCGTCAGACGTGCTGTTCTTCCCTCTATCTGTTCCACACATACAGACGTTTACAGCAGAGAGAAGAGCAGACGCTCCAGATAGAAACATTTCTACTTGTAATATTATCACATACAGTTGAAGTCAGGATTATTCGCCCCCCATTGAATTTTTTTCTGTTTTAAATATTTCCCAAATCATGTTTAACAGACTCAGGAAATGTTCACAGTATGTCTGATAATATTTTTTCTTCTGGAGAAAGTCTTATTTGTTTTATTTCAGCTAAAATAAAAGCAGTTTTTAATTTTCTAATCACCATTTTAAGGTCAATATTATCAGCCCCTTTAAGCTTTATTTTTATTTTTATTTTTTTGGGTCAAACCATCATTATACAATAACTTGCCTGATTACCCTAACCTGCCTAGTTAACCTAGTTAAGCCTTTAATTGTCACTTTAAGCTGTATAGAAGTGTCTTGAAGAATATCTAGTCTAATATTATTTACTGTCATCATGGCAAAGATTAAATAAATCAGGTATTAGAGATGGGTAGGCCCACACAGAATCTGTGCACACTGAATTCAGCAGATTTTTAGCCCATCATTAATTCTGTTTATTTGCTCGAGTAAATGTGTATAAACTCATTTATTCAGATTTTTAATTAATTATAGTAATATTATTTGCTAATGTGAAAATGTTCATCTGATTTATGTACAATGTACATAATGAGAGACTTGCTTTGTTTACCAAACAATTGGAATGTAATTGGATTTGCATTTTAAACAATAAATAAAAGCTAAATATATATATATATTTATTTAATATATTAAGGTTTTAGTTATAATATAGGGTATATGCCGAGCTAGTGTTTTTCCTATACTGATAAACTTCCGGGGACCTGTTATTGTGAGTTTTTTTCCATTTTATTCGGTTCCTTTTTACATCATCGATGTTGTAATGTCATTAAAATACATTCATTTAAATAAACTTTGGCATTCATTTAGTTGCTCAAGTGTAAAACAAGACAAAAAGCTGTTTACTCACATGCGCCCGTCACTAGCGCAGAAGCTTCATTAAATATACTGGGGTGAAATAACTGCTCATATTATAAAGATATGGTGGAGAAAATGTAATGTAATGCAGTGCTTCTTGTACAATCTGAGACACACTTTATATCGGGTATCACTCAGCTAGTGGAGATCGCTGAATTTTAAAGAAAACAAACCTTAAACGCGCCGATTTTGCATTGGCATTCAGTTCGCCGGTAGCACTTAACCCAGGTTACTGACAAATTAAAAGTCCTTTTAGCATGCTTTGGCATTTACCCTATTCCCAAAATTCTCAGCAGACATAGCAAAAAACATCCGCAGATTCCGTCTGACCCTAGAGATGAGTTAATAAACTATTGTGTTTAGAAATGTGTTCAGGAAATCTGCTCTCTGTTAAACAGAAATTGGGGAAAAAATAAACAGGGTGCTAGAGCTGCACAATTAATCGTAAAAAGATGGCGATCTCGATTCGAACCCTAGACGATCTTAATCCAGCATTTCTACGATTCTGTCAATCATATTTCAAGTTCAGGGGAGAAGCAATGGTGGCCGCACAAGTCTTCACATTGTTTTACATACGTTGTTCAGCAACGTGGACACCTCCAAATGGTGTTGAAAGAGACACATGCTGTATTTATAAGATATAATCCACCTCAAAAATGTCATTTCTGTCTTCATGTAATGCATTTACAACCACAAAATCTCACGTGACGCGAGCTGACCGTTAGCTGTTACCACAGAGAGGGCGGGAGCCGCGCGTGCGCCTCTGAATGAAGTTTACTTTAGTGAACAGAACCTAGACTGTGAATTACAGGTAACGTTAATAATGTTGTAAATAACATTAGTTTGTGGCACAGAGTGATCGTTTGGGAGCATCGCGGGAAGTGAACCGCTTATAGCAGTGGAAATGAAACCGAAAGCGCACACAGTGTTGCCAGATGTAGCTGACTGATTCCAGCCCAATAAGTATCCAAAACCCATCAAAAATACCCACCCAGTCTTCTGTATTCACGAAAATCACATCAGTGACAGATGACAGAATGACAGATTGTAAGCATACGTCTCGAACACAATAATTTAACATCATAATTATCATCAGCATTAATGACCAGGACACATCTAAAGTCTGTTCAAGTCCACCATTCCAACTCTATACAACATTTAGCATCTTAACCAACAGTACAACTACACTCATATTCGCCTTCATTTTACATCTACAGAATCGTGAGAAAATCATGATCTTTATTTTAGTCGCGATTCTCATTTTAGTCAGAATCGTGCAGCTCTACAGGGGGCTAATAATTCTGACTTCAACTGTATATATTATTGAAAAGTTATATTCTTTGGAGTTTTAAATTAAATGAGGTTTTTAATTCCCCAGGGTAGGGTTGCAGCAGCTGATCGTAAGATCTTTCCTAAACTGGAAGGTAAAGTCCACACTAGGGGTTTAGTAAACTAGTTTGTAACTAAATTTGTGCTTGGCTTCCAGTTGCGGGTGCGAATGGAGTAGTCGCGTCTGTCTCGAGGCCCCTGTGGATTTATTTTTTTCTTCAGTCTTCTATTCCTTCACCCCTTTATTTATTTATTTGTTTCTTAGTGCTTGACTGTGAACATGTTTAATGCTTAAAAAGGATAAAAATGGCATCGAAGTCCACCAAACATGGGAAAAAAGACCCTCCTAAAGAGGACGGAGCTGCAGCGCACGCGGAGTATAACATGGCAGCCTTAACTAGCCTTCTGGAAGGACATCCCTGCTGAAAAGTCCAGCTTAAACCAGCCTAGGCTGGTTGGCTGGATTTAGCTGGTTCACCAGCCTGGTTTTAGAGGGGTTTCGGCCATTTCCAGGCTGGTTTTAGCTGGTCAGGCTGGAAAATGACCAGCTAAATCCAGCTAAACCAGCTTGACCAGCCTGGTTTAAGCTGGACATAGCTGGTTTTGGCTGGACTCCCAGCTTGGCTAGGCTGGTTAAGCTGGTTTTAGCTGGTCATCTCCCAGCCTGACCAGCTAAGACCAGGCTGGAAATGGCTGGAAACCAGCCTGGAAGTGGCCAAAACCCCTCTAAAACCAGCAGTTTTTTTCAGTAGGGATAGAGAGGGCCTGTCTACTGAGTTTAAACCTGCCTTAATATCTCTGGAAACGAAACTGAACTCAAACAGCAGTGCTGGATCAAGGTACGCAAATAACTTTGCTAGAATCTAATGCCGACCTTCTCACTGAGCGATTTTTCCGCTAGAAGCGCTCTGAGCTAACCGAGAGCTATGCTAAGCTAAAAGCTAAAAAGGAGGGTCGAAGTCGGCGCAATAACATCAGAATTATCCGAGTGCGAGAATCCATCAAGGGCCATCGACCATCTGTGTTTTTCTCGCAGATCCTGGTGGATGTTATGGGCGAGCAAATCCTATTGTCTCCCCTGGAGATCAACAGGGCGCATCGTGTTCTTGTGGCCAAACCGAAGCAAGGAGGAAAACCAAGAGCTGTGATAGTTTTGTTGGATTTATTTCTGTCATTTCTATTTATTTCTGGTGCTGCAGGCACCACTGAGTGCGACTACGCATGACTTTACAGAGAGTTTACGACCCACTTACTACAGTTTGCCTTAATAACATGTGGTGCAACCGAAGCAAGCAGTATATATGCCTAACAGAGGCCAGCTAGTTAGTGCTGTGCAGGTAAACCTCGCTCCTCTGACCTCTAAGGAAGGTCGCTGGTTCGATCCCAACTCTGAGCGGGTTGGGTGGCGTAGCTCCGGTGGGGTTACATTGGTGCTGTGACCCAGATGGGAGTGAGGTTTAGGGGGGTATGTGTAACGGAGGCCAGCTAGTAAATGCTGTGCAGGTAAACCTCACTCCTCTGACCTCTAAAGGTGCTCTAGCGACAGACAGTAGAGGCCATGGTCTTTAGCCTTCTCGGTAGAGCAATCGACTCCCATGTGGAAGGTAGCTGGCTCGATACCAGCTCGGAGTGGGTTGGGTGGTGTAGGACCGGCGGGGTTACATATGTATGTATGTATGTATGTATGTATGTATGTTCCTGGTTTCAGCAATAAAAAAAAAACTGGTGGATCGAGCACGCCATTGTTAATATTAGAAGGAAAATAAATATATGTCTGTTTTAATTGGAGTCAAACATTTTGGAGGACGCTTGAACAAACCTCGTAAAAATGCAATTTAAAGGGCACCTATGGTGAAAAATCTACTTTTCAAGCTATTTGGACAAACATATGTGTGTATATAGTGTATAGACCATCATATTGGGGTGATGTAAACACACCCAGTCCTTTTTTTTTTTTTCAATTTAACAACATAGAAACGGTGGACCAATTAGAGCGGTTTTCAGACCGACCTTGCGTAGGAGTACCTTACGTAGGAGTACGGTCCCCCCGCCAATTGATTGACAGTGCACGTGTGTAATTAATTACAGCGATTTACTTCAGCTTTACTTCATCAGCACAGCCGCGTGTCAGAACAATTATAAAAGAAGACGCTTCAATCCTGGTTTGTGGAAGTTAAATCAGGTTTATTTTGTACATTAGCATAACAGATATCCATACAGCAGTGGAGGTTAGCCTGTATCCTGTCACACTTGCGTGCAAAAACTTTGTAAGGATATTGTGTGTGACTCATCAATGCAACTTCACAACAAATTCTGATTAGTAAAGGTTAGTTCTTACTGTAGTGTTTCTCACAAACGCTACGTGAGACCTTCTTCCTTTAAGTCTGTCTGTTGTCTGGCGCAGCCGAGGGATGAGATTAAAGCACGCGGGAAGGCACGTAGAAACAGTAGGCGGGCAGAACTCGGCTTAAAGGCGCAGTACGACAAAACCACCCCCTGCTGGAAATCAGTATAAAACAGCATCTTGTAAGAGGTATAATGAAAAATCTGATGGGTGTTTTGAGCTGAAACTTTATATACACATTCTAGAGACGCAAAAGACTTATATTAAATCTGAAAAAGGGGTAACCTAGGTGCCTTTTAAACTTTTTAACACCTTTATAAGGGCCTTAATTTTCCAGTAATTGATTTATCAATTTTTAATACGTTTTAAGACCCCGCGGACACCCTGGTAAAGGAGATCAGATCATGGTTAAAACACATTTAAACAACAAATCATTAGGATGGCAGGTTATGTACATTTTCACCATCAGGCAGGGTCCCACCGATTCAGCCTTTGTCACCATAACAGTCTGAGCAATACCCTCAGGCTGAGTGGACTAACAGCTCTGTGTTTGACTGTTTTGTTGATTGGATCTGCGTGGGTTGAACAGGTTCCTTCAACTGTCTACCTCATTTGTATGCCTTGTTTATAATTCTCGCCACCTCCACCTTACCACTGCCCACCTAAACATAGCGTTGAGGTCTGAATTATTAGTCCTCCCCCAATTCTGTTTAACAGAGAAGGATTATTCAGCACATTTCTAATCATAATAGATTTAATAACTCATTTCTAATAACTGATTTCATTTACCTTTGTCATGATGATAGTAAATAATATTTAGGTCCCACTTTATATTAAGTGTCCTAATAACTACTATGTACTTACATCTAAAAATAAATACACTGTACTTACTGTGCTCATAAAGTATTTGAAGTGCTCTTGAGTTGGGATAGAGGTTGGGTTAGGGACAGGTTTGGTGGTGTGGGTAGGTTTAAGGGTGGGTTAAGGTGTAGGGAATGGTCAGCAGTGTATTTACAAAATGTAATCACAGAAGTTAATTACAGATGTAAATACATACAGGTATTTAATCAAGCATAAGTACACAATTAATACATGTATTTACACAATAAGGACATTGTAACAAACTATTAATTCCTGTGTAAGTACATATTAGTTAAGGCCACTTAATATAAAGTGCGACCAATATTTATAATACTAAATATTTATTTAGATACTAGTATTCAGCTTAAAGTGACATTTAAAGGCTTCACTGGGTTAATTAGCGTAAAGATAGAGTAATTAGGCAAGTTATTGTATAACAGTGGTTTGTTCTGTAGACCAGTGGTTCTCAAAGTGGGGGTCGGGACCCCCTGGGGGCTCGCGTAACAATGACAAGGGGTCGCTTGGTGATTTCCAAAACTCAAATAAGTTTTATTAAACTATTTGAATGACCATATTTTACTCATAACCCACAGAAGATAATAGTTGTGTTAAATAAACAACAACATACAAATAAACAAAAACTAAATTATTATTATATTATTATTATCTATTATAAACAAATAAAAATCAGTCATCAGCCTTTACGTTTTATATTATAAATTAATAAATGAATATAAAAAATATATACGGTTAATAGACTGTTGCATTTATGTGTGCTCATGTTTGTACATGCCTATAGTTGTGTCTAGGTTTATATATTTACAGTGTAACCACCTTGAAAAATGGGGGTCACGAGTCACTGACATTGATATTTTGGGGGTCGCGGGCTGAAAAGTTTGGGAACCCCTGCTGTAGACTATCCAAAACAAATATTGCTAAAAGGGGCTAATAATATTGACCTTATAATGGCTTTAAAATAAATTTAAATCTGCTTTTATTCTAATTTACTAATCCATTACTTGAAATGTGTTATAAAAATGTTATTTGTCTCATGTTGTAGGATGATAATCTGATTCTTGTTTTCATGATGTCCTGAAGCTGTTCGGTTTATTGAACAGTTTGACTTTTTTTGGCTAATGTTTGGACTTTGACATTGTGTATATCATGTTTTTAAAAAAAGCGTCAAAACTGTCTGGTCAGACTAAAGGTCTTCAAAGTCGTTCAAGGAATTTACCTGTGTACACACACACACACACACACACACACACACACACACACATGCAAAACCCCCAGAGCTCATTAACTCAGGTGTGTGTACTTACCAGTCTAATTTGCCATTCAAACAACACAATCAACAGAATCCGTTAGAGCAGTGGTTCTCAAACTGTGGTACGTGTACCATTAGTGGTACGCAGGCTTCCTTCTAGTGGTACGCGGAAGAATGAAAGATGTTTTGTACATGCTACACACATTTCAAAATTTATCAGAAATGATGTATATAATATGCCATATATGACATATAGCCTATATTTCTGAGGTAATCTGCCATGTTTTTCAACTGTGCAGAGTTGTAGCTGCTTTACTGGGCCTACTACGCTACTGTATTTCAATACTGCTCATTTTGGTGGTTCTTGGAGAGACAATTTTTTTATGAAGTGGCACAAGAGCCACTGTGTTAGAAAGTAAGGAGAGGCTGAAAGAGGTCATGACACTGATGAAGTTAAACTCAACAAGTTGCACTACAGTTGAATACTATAGACCTTTTTTCTTGGAACGCAAAATTACCCATGATGCTTTGCGTGTATGCGCAAGGAGAATGCGAAGAACTTCCGGTCGGCAGCTGATGCGTGTAAACAGTCACATTTGGACAGCTTTGAAACGATAGTTTTAATCTATTTTACCTGCTTTGATCCTCTTTGAACTAATACTGTTGTCCATCAGCAGCATCTCCTGGACTGATCATTTACAGAAATGCCATCTAATAGGATGGAAAACAGCTGCTGTGAGGCGTTTTCCCCTCGATGTCAGACGGCATCTTCTGCAGTTTAAATGAAACCTCGTCATCACTAAAGTCAACATTTTCTCTTTATTTCAAATATATAACCAGCCCAAACAAATGTAGTTCACCAAAATGTTTAACACACACGCAGCCGGTACTGTGCCACTGACACACTGATTTAATAACTGTGACAAAGGGAAAATATAGGCTAGTGTCATTTCGAAATGACAGAAAAACACAAACCGTGGTGAAAACAACACACAAAATAAAACACAAACGGCTCGCGATTAGAATTAACAGCAGATCAGCAGCAGAGGATCAATAACAGACTTTTATTGGTCAGTTTTGTAAACTGCACGACTTTCATACCTGTTAAGTTTTATGCCAGTACTCTGGTTTGCTCTCTCTCTCTCTCTCTCTCTGTGTGTGCGCGCGCGTGTGTGTGTGTGTGTGTGTGTGTGTGTGTGTGTGTGTGTGTGTGTAAGAGCCGCTGAGCTAACAGCTGACAGGTTGGGAACGCCCACACACACTGTATTTCTGATGGCAGACACGTGAACTAGGAGAATGTTTTTCTCATATTTCTGACCCGCTTGAACCACATGTGACAGATTATAACGGCTTTAACAGACACATTTCTAAGATTCGCAAAAACAAAAACTGCAGCTGTACGTACCTCCCGGGACCTATTCCGCGGTCTCCAGAAACGTCCGCGGGACTACGTTTTTAGAATGAGCCTGGGTTTGTTAAAAGGAAGGCGTGTTGAGGTGTATTGCTGGAGCGTTGCTATCTTGAGGAACAAAAATAGTCTGTTCAATAGACCAGATCAAAGCTTGTTTATAGTCCAGCGCAGAGCACGTTAGTTGCGCACACTTTCATGCCTTCTTCATCTCGGGAGGCTTTTTCAGTTCATTCATAACAATTAGCTTTTGTATAATGTTATTATTATTAGCAGTATTATTTATTGTATGCAGATTTATATTTGTTTTATTAAAAACAAGCTTAGATTTGCCCACCTGTCAGGTTTCAGGCACAGCATGTGTTTTAGGATATAACTCAGGTTTTTGAGCACACTTTGCTATTATTGTTCATTTATTCGTTTGCTGGAAATTAGAACTGAATTTAGAAATAGTTTTGAAAACAAATATTTGTGCTTAACAAATGAAATAAACTATTTATAGGCTAATTGATGTCTGTGCGTACAAGGTTTGTTTATCCACGAGAGTGAAAGTAAAGAATGAGGAGGCTCATCTCCCATTCTCGCGCTGCAGATGCTCTGTTTAACTGTATTCTTGCTAGTGAAATGTTCAGTTTTTCCACTTACAAAGTCCATTATGTAAATAGCAAATGCACCATGGCGTGACGCAACTGACTCCTAAAGGGAATGGGAGATGAGACTCTGATTGGTTTACTCTCAAAACACACCTACAACTCATTAAGAAAATAAGCTCAACCCTTTTAGACCATGCGCCACTCCGCAAAGCGGATTTTTCCATCCTTAAATTAGCAAAAGTGGATTCTGACACGCCCTTAAAAGGGTTTGCGCCCTGCGTTTTGCACTTTGCTCATGTATCATCAAAATAGAGCCCATGCATGGTCTTTAACCTCTTAATAATAGTTCCTTACAATAATATATCACTTATCTGAATACTGGGGGAATCTCCTCATCCACCACCAGTGTGCAGCATCCACCTGGATGACATGACGGCAGCCATATAGCACCAGACTGCACACCACACACCAGCTGATTGGTAGAGAGGAGACAGCATGATGAAGCCGATTATGATATGGGGATGGTTAGGAGGCCATGATGGACAAAGGCCAGAGTGCAGATTTGACCAGGATGCCAGGGTTAAACCCCTACTCTTTTTTTGAAGGACATCCTGGGATTTTTAACGACCACAGAGAGTCTATACTGGGGCATTAGGACCCACACAGACCGCAGGTTGGGCGCCCCCTGCTGGCCTCACTAACACCACTTCTGGCAGCAATCTAGCGTTCCCATGTGGTCTCCCATCCAGGTATGACCGGGCGCAGCCCTGTTTAGCTTCAGTGGGCGCAAGGCCCAAGGTGTTTTTGTTACATGCATTTTTTATTTCTCTTTGCTATTTGGGATTATTGCAACCTAATTAGAATAAAAATCTAAGTATCATCATTTGATATGATGTACTTTTAGAGAAAAATGATGTCCATACATGTGGACTTGTGGTGCCAAATGACATAAAACACTTTTTCCTGACTGTTTTTTTATGCATATTTAACAGAATTTGTTTTTTTTTTTTTTTACAAGTTTTGACTATCAGAGAGTAAAAACAACATTTCTGTCCATTTTGAACAGTTAAAAATAGCGTTTGGGACATTTCATATGCTGCAGAACAGTTGCAGGATGACACTGTATGTCTGTAACAAAGTATAAAACATTCAAAGTATTTTAAACAGCCACTTAAGAGCTCGAATGCGCTGCTGGTTAATGGCCATTGCCTGATCTCACGAGAAAACGTAAGTATTTTACGTTTTGCCAGTTTAGTGGCTAATTCGTACGAATTCGTACGAGTTCAGTCGTACGAAATGGTACGATTTTAAAAAGGAGGCGTGGCACCTAACCCCACCCCTAACCCCAACCGTCATTGGGGGATGAGCAAATCATACTAAATTGAACAAATTAGATCGTACGAATTCATACGAATTAGCCACTAAATGAAAAGTTACGAATTGCCATGAGATTGTGTTGTTGGTTCCTACTAGAGAAGCACATATCAGTTACACAGAAAAATAAAGTGTTACCATGCAAACTATAAGATTTAAAAAAGAAAACATCTCTCTGCTCTGACGGAAACCATAACCAGAGATGATTCTAGAGCTTTTACATCAGAGACGGCGCTTTTCATTTCATCACACGTCCTCCATGGAGAAAACGAGCTGATAAAATGAAGAGGTCTGCATATCGTAAATACTCCCTTGAGCAATTATGGCGCCACATCTATGCAAATGCCCATATTTTAAGATGGCATTGCAAATGTACCTCATATGAATTAAAACGACCAGGTATAAATGACCCAGCGCACTGTAGGAGACCTGCAGATCTTGATAATCGTCTGAGAATGAGCCGAGCGTTCCTCCTGCTGGCTCTCCTGATCGGGGCTCACAGCTTTGATGTAAAGCAAAAACCAAACTCCAAAAACCATCAGGACATCACGAGCATGGCCATCCTGCGCGCCACCGCCAACATCTGCAAGAACATCGATGAAAGCTTCGAATCGGTGAGAATGTATGCACTGTACAAACATTATAATCTGTTCGGTAATAGTGTTATTTGTGGTGGTGAATTGCATTATGGGATGTTGATCTCTGCTGTGTTGAAGTTTGGTGTTGAAAATTCAACTCTACAGTTTAACAAAGTGACTTTAAGGGACATTTTAGGAGTTTGAAATAATAACATAATGAATACGAAATACTATTTAGAGAATTAAGTTTATTATTTCTGTAGTGTAATATACAACACTAACCCAGACAATTTAGCCATGTAAACTATTACACATCAAAACTATTATCAATGTCAAAAGTCTTTATCTCTTGCCCCCAAATGGTTACCATATATAGGAAATGAATGGCACATACTAAAGTTCAAAGCATAAAAATGAATGAATGAATAAATGAATAAATAAATAAATAAATAATATATACAGTTGAAATCAGAATTATTAGCCCCCTTTGAATTTTTTTCTGTTTTAAATATTTCCCAAATGATGTTTAACAGATTCAGGAAATGTTCACAGTATGTCTGATAATATTTTTTCTTCTAGAGAAAGTCTTATTTGTTTTATTTCGGCTAGAATAAAAGCAGTTTTAAAATTTTTTAAAACCATTTTAATGACATTTTAACAACTATTTTAACAGAGCAGTTGGGGTTTGTTGAAGTCAGTTTATGTATATATATATATATATATATATATATATATATATATATATATATATATATATATATATATATATATATACATAAATTAATAAATATATATATATATACATAAATTAATAAATATATATATATATATATATATATATATATATATATATATATATATATATATATATATATATATATATATATATATATACACACTCTAAAAAACGTTGAGTTATTTCTTCAACCCAATGGTTGAGTTAAACATATTTGATGCTTTGTTGGGTTATTTTTAACCTTTATTTGGTTATTTATTTTATAACTAACCAGTTGAGTTAAAATTTTGAATTTCAACAGTCAACTGATTTAACCGACACAAAACAGCTGCATTAATATGCGCACAAATGTTGTTTTTGATCTGTAAATTTGTTTAAGCTCTAAAACAATAATGTTGTTGGTATTTTTATAAAAAATATATTATATTTATATATAAAATAATTGAATATTTTTTTATATTTATTTTGTTTATATATTTTTTAAATACCCCAACAATTAACCCAACTATGGGTTATTTTACCCCAATGCATTGGGTTATATTGATTAAATGTTATTTTTTTTCCATTCTGGTATTACTATTGAAGTACTACTATTATTTTTGAATTATGGCTGTATAAATTAATGAATGTCTCCGCTGGGTCCTAAAGGCGAGAATGACTAGCCGAATATCCCAAATATGTGTATCATTTTCTCCCAAAACACTGTAGAGATGAACATGGGAGGTAGAGAAAGCGTTTTATCGGCTATGAAGCGCACATTTGTGTAATCAATAATTAAGAGTGCTGGTGAAACGAATAGAAAAAACACGACACGAGAGGTAATTTGATAAAAAAAAAAACAACAACAATATTATTATGTTAGAGCTCAAATAAACTTTACAACGCAAAAACAACATTTGTACGCATATTAATGCAGCTGTTCTGTGTCAGTTAAATCAGTTGACTGTTGAAATTCAAATTTTTTTATTAAATTAGTAATTAGTTATTAAATAAATAACAAAATAAAGGTTAAAAATTACCCAATAAAGCATCAAATATTTAACAAAACTGGTTGAGTGGTTATTAAATAATATAATAAATGTTAAAAATTGTCACGTGAGGGGATCAAAGCAAGGAACAGAGACGAAGATCCGAGTGCAGATAAAATAAGATTATATTCAAGCAAAACAGGGACAAACAGAAGTGGCTGATACAAAAAGGACAATCCAAAAACGTAGTCAAAAAACTGGCATGAGGTCAAAAATAGATGGCAAACAGGAATCAAACAATAAATAAGGCTTAAGTCAAGAAAAAGGCAAAACAACAAGGAGCTAGGACATGCAAGGTACATACATCAACATCAAAGACTCCTCACTAAACTGGTGTATGTGTGGTGTATGAATAGTCTGAATGATCAGTCATCACAAGTCTCAGCTGTGTTTCATCAGCCTTGATGAGCAGCTGGTGTTTGGCATGGCCTGATAGGACTTGTAGTTCCTAAACATGACATTTGTAGTTCACCAGCGATCTGTCAGGAAGGATCACTGGTGAACATGACAAAAAATAACAAAACAAAGCACCAAGTATGTTTAACTCAACCGGGTTAAAGAAATAACTCAACATTTTTTAGAATGTATATACGCAGCTGTTCTGAGTCAGTTAAATCAGTTGACAGTTGAAATTCAAAATTTTTGACCCAACTGGTTGAGTTATTAAATAAATAACCAAATAAATGTTAAAAATTACCCAACAAAGCACCAAATATTTAACCCAACTGGTTGAGTTTTTATTAAATAATTTAATAAACGTTAAAAATAACCCAACAAAGCACCAAATATGTTTAACTCAACCATTCCCTGCTAAACAATCCAGCTTACACCTGCCTAAGCTGGTTGGCTGGTTTTAGCTGGTCAACCAGGCTGGTTTTAGAGGGGTTTTGGCCACTTCCAGGCTGGTTTCCAGCCATTTCCAGCCTGGTCTTAGCTGGTTAGGCTGGGAGATGACCAGCTAAAACCAGCTTGACCAGCCTAGCCAAGCTGGGAGTCCAGCCAAAACCAGCTATATCCAGCTTAAACCAGGCTGGTCAAGCTGGTTTTAGCTGGATTTGGCTGGTCATTTTCCAGCCTGACCAGCTAAGACCAGGCTGGAAATGGCTGGAAACCAGCCTGGAAGTGGCCAAAACCCCTCTAAAACCAGCCTGGTCGACCAGCTAAAACCAGCCAACCAGCCTAGGCTGGTTGAAGCTGGATTTTTCAGCAGGGTTGGGTTAAAGAAATAACGTCAAGTACCTGCAGGCTGCATTTTGCTCACGAGGCTGTAAGAAAATAAATATAAAGAGCAAAGGTAAAATAATGAATAAAAAGAGTGAGGCTACGGTCAAATAAAAAAAATAAATGAAAAAAGTGCGACTGCTGAGAGTGCAAGCAGCTAGGGACACCGGCCCTCGTGGCCAAAAAACGGACCGGCGGCTTTAAATTTAATAAAAAAATTACTGTCACAGCTGTAGGGTGGAAAAAGGAGCGAGGACTCAAGTGCAGCAAGTTAGATGGGTTTATTAATTATAAAATAAAGCAAAAAGGCAACAAAAGCAACCATGAGGGGGAAAACATTCACAAAGAACAACCTTGGCTGGGCAGGACATGATTAAAATAAACTACGTATGACATGCTGACGAAGCTATGAAAGTTGGCTCTCATACAAAGACGGAGACAGACGATGCGAGTGCTCAACCTGCGAAAACTCGCGCCGAGTACAACATACTAGACAAGACAGGACTAGAGTCTGGACTCTGCCAGCAAAACCAGAATCAACAAGACCGAAGTGGCAGAATCCTGACATTCACTGATCAAACATTTTGCTTGTGTGTGTGTGTGTGTGTGTGTTTATGCAGCCGAAACAACTGAACCCAAAGACGCTCGCGATGGCCTGCAAAAAAGACGCCTTTAAAAGCAACTTTGAAGCGGGCATAAAGATGATCATCAGCCATAATGTGAACATAGACGTCAAATATCTGCTCGTCGCAAAGTATCACTTCCACAGCGAGAGCTTTCTGGACGGGAAAAACCTGATCATCAAGGGAATGGAGAAGATCACAGAGCTGCTGAATCAGCAGAAGTTTGAAGATGCACGAAAGACTCTCGGGGAGATCATGCACACTCTACAGGTGAGTGGAGGAACACTTAAAGATCCCGTTAGTGCTTTGAAATGTGCATGATTTTATTAGACATGAAGAGCGGGCGGGGCATAGAGTAGCTCCTCCCCTTTAAAAACAGCCAATAGTGTGTTGTTTTTATCACAGCTCTGCCAGTGAGAGTGGTTGAGCTCAAACGCATCAAATGAAAAGCAAATGAGAAGAAGGGGGCGGGGCATGTCAGACACTAGAGAGCATTTGATTGGTCAGAAGATTTGATGAGAAAGTGTCAGATATAAAGGTACATGAGCGTTCACTAGGGTGGTACCTTTTCAGAAGGTAAACATTTGTTCTTAAAGGGTCCATATTGGTACCTCAAAAGTATATATTAGTACCTAAACATTTTAAGAGGAACACTTTTGTACTATTTAGGTACTAGTATGTACGCTTGAGGTATTAATATGGACCTTTTAGGTACAAATGTGTACCTTTTGAAAAGGAACCACCCCAGTGACAACTCGCGCACATATAATTCTGAGAGTGCAGAGACATCAGAAAAGATAAATCACTGTTTATTTGACTTTAATATGTGTGTTTGTTTATTATATGTACTGTATATTCATGCTTTTATATAGTGCTTTAACAATGTAAATGGTGTCTAAGCAGCTTTAAAGTATATTATAAATATTAAATATATAAATTTATACAACAGTTCTGTCTGGATCTCGAATCTGATTGGCTGATAACTGTGATATATTTAAGTAATATGAGCATCCGTACAGCCTCTTTACCCTTTGTGTATTACTCCGCGCACATACAGCCAGCAACAAGCAGACACTACAGTTTGACAAATATTACTGCTGTTACACAACAAAATGTACTTTGAGGCTTTTTAAATCGTGAATGTGGCTGTTTAGACTGCAACTATGCAGTTTATTTGTAAGAATAGTGCCTATTTTAAAATATTTACAATTTCTGAGAGCTCGTTGGCGGCCAAAGATGGTTGACATTAGCCCCTTTCACACATACAGACCTTTCCGGAAAATTGCCGGCAATTTTCCGGAAAGGTTGTATGTGTGAACAGGTCCTTTTTGAAAATACCGGTAAATTCGTTCTGGCTATTTTCCGGAAAGAGAAGTTGTAACATTACCGGCAATTTGCCGGAATGCTGCGCTGTGTGAATGCAAAAGGAAGATTCCCGTAATAAGCGCGTGCACGTCTAGAACGTGCTGACGTGAGACGTCTGCTTTAGCCAATCAGAACAGTCAGACGCATTCACGTGCGCGCGGTTTGTGAGAATAAAAGCCTTTGAATATTTTTCCAGACACATTTAGCTGCTAGAAGTTAGTCAGATCACGTTTATATGTTCTTCTTAATGCCAACTGTGTAAATAATCATCGATGAGATGCTTATGATAAGCCGTTGCTTGTTTACCTTCAAGCTTTGCGTGCGCCTATGAGCGCCTGCACACGTACATATTATGAACATCTCGACATGCGAAAGTGATCCTGCGAAAGTTGTTCACAATATTGATCATCCACAGAGTTTGTGATGTAGTCAAATGTTTACAAACACAAGCGCAGCCGTTTAAAGCTCATTTGTGGTGAATGATGTCAGAATTTACCGGTATTTTGGAATGGATGTGTGAATGCTCTTTTCCGGAAAATTTCCGTAACGTCCTCGCCTGTGTGAACAGCGCTTTTTTGAATATACCGGTAAAGTCGTTCCGGAAATTTTCCAGATATTTACCGGTATCACTGTGTGAAAGGGGCTATTGTCTATCCACAAGATGGCGCCAGAACCGCATTTTAAGCCCTTGCTCAGTGTGTTCTCTTAAACACAAATTAAAAAGCTGAAAAACGGAAGCCTCGTGGTTTTAAAGTGGACCAGATAGATTCAATAAGAAGCTGCGAATAAGAAGCTGGATTCAGCCTTGTCCCTTCTTATCGCAAACACAACAGCAGTCTGGTGAGAAATCTCTGTAGACGGATGCCATTTCATGTCACGTTCAGCCTTATAATCTTAAAATGTAAGCAAAATTTGCTGTTTTGTCATCACCTTAAGGGGGTCACACACCAGAAGCGCCGCTTCACATTACGCTATAGAGAATCATTCAAACACTAGCTCTAAAGTGACGTTGGTGAATTAGTAACGGCTTCTGCTGTTCTGACGTCAGCTGCAGATGTGAATGAATGGCGGAAGAAAGTAGTTCCTAACACAAAAGGGTTTTAGACTCTCTGTGTTTGATTTTCTTTTTTATGTACAAGATTGTGCCGTCGAACCAGGGCCGGAGTGGGACCCCTTTTCTACCCTGGAGTTTTAAGCCTTAGACCGGCCCACCTCAGTTCACGACTGACAATATTAAAATAAGGTCATTTCCAAATCAGTTTCTAATTACACTATCACGTCTTTTTTTGAGAAAACAGCTGCTTTAGAACTTCAAATGTTCAACAACCCTAACAGTATTATATGTCTTAACAATAAAAATTAAAAAAGTAAATTACTTAGACAAGGATCAAACCCAGGTCTACTGCGCCTTAAACTAACATGCTACCCACTGAACCACAACAGCTGTTCATTGATTAGTGACTCAATGATAGATAAAAAGAGTAGAGCTGCGGTAAAATAATGAATAAGAAGACTGTGGTCAAGTAAATAAATAAATACATTTAAAAAGTGTGACTGCTGAGAGCAACAGATTCTGGAGCTAGGGACACCGGCCCTCGCGGCCAAAAAACTAACCGGCCCACCGGGAATTCTCCCGGTCCTCCCGATTAGCCTAGCCGGGCCTGCGTTGAACTGTTGTATAAACGCAATATCACACTAGTAGCAGTGTGCTATGGCTGTATATCAGCACTGGTGGGGCGCTACGGCCTCGTGCCAACGCACAAGTGCTGATATACAGCCATAGCACACTGCTACTCGTGTGATATTGCACATATATAAGTGATATTGCTCATATACAAGTATGATACAAAAGTCTATAATAGATGACATAACATACAGATGTATGTTTATTTATCATTATTATCTGTCATGGTCTGGGTTTGTTCTTTAAAATGTGAAAAATCTTAAATAAAGTATTTACAAAATGTGCACATGGACGATCTGAACATCAGCTCTGAACTAATGTGTGTGTGTGTAAATGACAGGATTTCTACAGTCACAGTGACTGGATTGAGCTGGGTAACACTGAGCCCTGCACTGCCCTCATCAACCTAGAGGAAAACATCCCCAACCCTGCAGGTAACTGTGTGTGTTTGTTTGTTTGTGTTTACACAACTGCGGGGTATGAATCTATCTGATACGCTGTAAATAATATCTGGTTTCTGTATCATTATGGGAGGTTGCATTATGGGATGTTGATCTCTGCTCTGTCCACTTCTGATGTTGAAAATTCAGCTCTACAACAAAGAGACTTTTACTGACATTTTAGTCATTTGAAATAATAAATCAATGTATAAGAAATAATAATATATATCTAGAGAACTGAATCTGATGACGCGTACAAAGGGCGAATGTCAAGCAAAGTGTTTCTGCAGACTGTTTGTTTATCAAGTCTCATTATGAAAATACAATGAATTCATGTTTACCTTTAGAGGCTGCTTATATTCACACACTGCTGGCACACAACTGTGTTAAAAGCCCTTATAAAAGTTCCTTTAAAGCAAATTATATTCATGTTTTTGTGTGTCGGTGTGTGTAGAAATCGTTCCTCTAGTCTAGATTAGACTCTAATTCCCCAGGTAAAAAAAAAATAGCCTAGAGCGCCACCTGCTGCTAGAAACTAGCATATAAATCCAGCTAACCTAAAGATTATTTTTTCCGGATGTCTGCTGTATGACCCATTTTTAGCCAGTGTGTATTTCCATGATAGCTGAACAATATATCGATTGAGCATCGATATGGCAATGTGTGTAACGGCAATATTAGTCACATCACAAGATTAGATTATATATTGAAGATTAGAGGATAAAGATATTATTAAAAGTTATTGCTGCTTATTGATCTTTTATTTTTACTCTGTCATATTTATATCTTCTTGTAATTTATTGTGTTTTATGCAGATGCACTGAATAGAAAAAGAGTTGATCACCACAGTTGATCTTAATATATATATATATATATATATATATATATATATATATATATATATATATATATATATATATATATATATATATATATATATATATATATATATATATATATATATATATATATAATTATTTATGGAGTGGGTGTTGATCAGTATAGGTATTTGGGAACAGTTTTAGATAATAAACTGTCCCTTTCAGTTAATACTAATATGTTGTGTGTAAGAGGGGGCTACAAAGAAATTAAATACAGAAATTAAGATATTTTAATATTGATTAATCACTCATGTGCATGTTTTACAGCTTCATACATTCAGTCATTGTTATCCTTTTCTTTGCTTTGTTGGTTCAATTCTTTAAGTGTAAAGAATAAGTTGTCTGGAAAAAATTGTGAACCTAGGAGGAAAAATAAGTTTAATTAGTTAACCTAATTAACCTAGTTAAGCCTTTAAATGTCACTTTTAGCTGTATAGACGTGTCTTGAAGAATATCTAGTCAAATATTATTTACTGTCATCATAGCAAAGATAAAATAAATCAGTTATTAGAGATGAGTTAATAAAAGAAATGTGTTGAAGAAATCTGCCCTCCGTTAAACAGAAATTGTATATATTTGTATATATATATTGTATAATTGTATATGTATATATATATTTCCCAATACTGGGTTGCAGCTGGAAGGGCATACGCTGTGTAAAACATATAAGGAATAGTTAGCAATTCGATCTTCTGTGGGGACCCCTGATTAATAAAGAGACTAATAAATGAAAAAAAAATGCAGTCCTAATGTTTATAAAACATGTTAATGAGTAAACTGAGTTTGTCTTCCTCCAGATGAAAACACTGACACGTGTGATAACACCGCTCCCGATACAAACACTGGGGCAAAACTGCTGGACACCGTTATACAAAACAAGATTCTGACTTCAGGATACTTCGGGAAAACCAAAAAACCTGGTAAAGAACTTTTATATATCATTTATATTAGACTGCAAACCATCGGAGTGAAAGAGCGCTGAGTGCTTGATTTAAAGCAACAGCAGCTTATTGTATGTAGAATATTATGAGTAGAGATTGCACTGACACCATTTCTTAAACACTGAGTATGAGTACCAATATTTTTCTTGGTACTTTGGTGACATTGATACTGATACCTGTACATTTTAGGGTAAATCATTTAAGGACAGCTTTTCTGTAATTATGAATAATAGTAACTCAACAATAACCAAGGATATTTAAAACAGACACACTATAATTTCTATATTGTTATATTTAATGTACGTTTGCATTTATATACACATAAATATAAAGTAGAAACCGAGATATTATAAGATTAAAAAAGAAAAAAGACCACAGTGGCTTCTTCTACTGCACTAAACAACATTTCTCTGATATTTGTGGTCAGTTTATGAGGAAGTGATGATTTTGTTCTCTTTAGTTCCTCACTGGATGTAAACGCTGCTTTATTTGCAAGTGTTTTATGCCATATTGCAGTTTAGAGCATACATTTCATATGCATCTTTGGAGGGAAACACAGCTACTGATATCCTCATCAGACTGATCTAATAATCGATCATCATCAGCCAGTTAATGCATCAAATCTACAGACTGAGTTCTGTTGTTCGCTAATAGGAAAGTGCAGCCATGGAGGAAAATCCGACTTCACAACTGGCTTCAGGAAAAGCTGGAACGGCATTAATAAAGACGCCATTGACTCAAGTCATGGTTTACTGCATAATCAAGCGGCTGAAGTTGCCGTCGCTGCCACCGTGCAGCTGCTGGAGAAAATCTGGAAGAGTAACAATGATGCCAACTACTTCAGGTACACTTCTAACTATATTGACGGATGTATCAACATCTACAGGCAGTGAAAGTGAATTAAACTGCCCAGATATGCTAAATTATCTGGATTCATTCTTATTCAGCTTGTGTCACTGTGATGATTTTGTACTGAAATAGGCAGATAGCACATGAATGTCTGTAAGACTTAATTTAAAGAGTGTTTGGTCTGGAAATCATCTGCTGTGAGCTAAAAGGCTTGTTAAAGGTCTGTCTTTGGAACATTAACTCAAACTGCTTGAGGACATCACTCTAAAACAAGCTGTATGTGTTGTATTTACCCAACACGGGGTCAAATAAGGATAAACAAAGCAGTAAGATTGAAATTAAATTAATAAAAAAAAACATTGGGTTAATACAATCCAGCATTTTTAGAGTGATATTCAAAACATTAATTTACCGTCCAAATGGAGATGTCTAATAGACATACTGCAAACACACAAATATTGACAAACCCAACAGTTTAGTTCAAAAGTGTCGTTTAAACTTTAATTGAGAAAAATAACCCAACATTGGTTTTGTACATATTTGACCCAACATTGGCTTAATACAACCCATATACATACATTTAACATCCAAATGGAGATGTCTAATAGACATATTGCAAACACACTAATAAATACACACATGTTGGGTCAAATATTGACAAACCCAACCTTTTAGTTAAAAAGTTTTAATTGAGAAAATGAACCCAACATTAAATTGATACAAACTAGCATTTTTAGAACGATCTTCAAAACATCCATTTAACATCCGAATAGAGACGTATAATAGACATACTGAAAACGCTTGAATAAAATCACTCTAAACATGTTTTGTTTCATTTTAGTAAAAAAAAAAAAAAACAAGATGAATATGGTCAGACCCAACCATTGGGTTTAAAACGTGAAAAAATAACCCAATGTTGGGTATTGTCCATACCACCCAGCATTTTTAGAGTGATATTCAAAACATCCATTTAACATCCAAATGGAGATGTCTAATAGACATACTGCAAACACAAATAAATACACAAATGTTGGGTCAAATATTGACAAACTCAACCTTTTAGTTACAAAGAGTCTTTAAATTTTTTAATTGAGAAAATTAACTCAAAATTAAGTTGATAGAATCCATAATTTTTAGAGTATTATTTAAAACGTCCATTTAATAGACATTCTGCAAACACTCAAATGAAAACACTTTAAAAAATTTTGGTTTTATTTTATTTTAAAACATGGGATGAATATGGACAGACCAAACCATTGGGTTAAAACCTGGAAAAAAATAACACAACATTGTGTTTGTCCATATTTGACGCAACATTACCCAGCATTTTTAGAGTGATCTTCAAAATGTCCATTTAACATCCAAATGGAGACATTTAATAGACATTCTGCAAATAATCTAATAAATACACTCTAAACATGTTTTGTTATTATTTAAAAAATAAATAAATAAATAAATAAATAAATAAATAAATAAATAAATAAATATATATATATATATATATATATATATATATATATATATATATATATATATATATATATATATATATATATATATATATGGACAGACCCAACCATTGGGTTAAAAGGTGAAAAAGAAAATAACCCAATGTTGGGTTTGTCCATATTTAATCCAACCCAGTATTTTTAGAGTGATCTTCAAAACGTCTATTTACAGTAACATCCGAATAGGGACATTTAATAGACATTCTGCAAATGCACTCTAAAAATGTTTTATAATTTTATTTAAAAAATGGGATGAACATGGACAGACCCAACCATTGGGTTAAAACCTGAAAAAAAAAAGAATGTTGGGTTAGTCCATATTTGCCCCACGTTGGGTTAATACAATAAATAATTTTTTAGAGTGATCTTCAAAACATCCATTTAACATCCAAAATTAGATTTCTTTTAGACATATTGCAAAGACACGGATAAATACACACATGTTGGGTCAAATATTGACAAACCCAACCTTTTAGTTCAGGGATCACCAAACTTGTTCCTGGAGGGCCGGTGTCCTGCAGATTTTAGCTCCAACCCTAATCAAACACACCTGAACAAGCTAATCAAGCTCTTACTGGGTATACTTGAAACATCCAGGCAGGTGTGATGAGGCAAGTTGAAGCTAAACCCTGCAGGGACACCGGCCCTCATGGACCGAGATTGGTGACCCCTGTCCTAGTTAAAAAGAGTCATTAAAATTTTAATTAAGACAATTAGCTCAACATTAAGTTAATACAGCCCAGCATTTTTAAAGTGATCTTCAAAACATTCATTCAACATCCACATGGAAAGATTTAATAGACATATTGCAAACGCTCTAATAAACAAACTCTAAACCTGTTGTTTATTTTGTTGTTTTATTAAAAAAATGGGATGAATCAAAAGACCCAACCATCGGGTTAAAAAGTGTAAATAGTAACCCAATGTTGGATTTGTCCACACGTGATGCAATCTAGCATTTTAGAGTGATATTGAAAACAGCAGTTTAACATCCTAACAGAGACATTTAATATTTAATATATTTAATAATATTTCATACATACTGCAAATAAGCTCTAAAATGTTTTGTTATTTTATTTTTAAAAATGGGATGAATATGGTCAGACCCAACCATTGGGTTAAAACCTGAAAAAAATAATCCAATGTTGGGTTTGTCCACATTTGCCCCATGATGAGTTAATACATTTCAGCATTTTTAGAGTGATATTTAAAACATCAATTTAACATCCGAATGGAGATGTCTAGTAGACATACTGCAAACACACTAATACATACACAAATGTTGGGTCAAATAATAAATTATATTCTAATTTAAAAAAATAAATTTTAATTTAGAAAATTAACCCAACATTATTTGATCCAACCCAGCATTTGTAGAGTGACCTTCAAAATGTCCATTTAACATCCAAATAGAGAAGTTTAATAGACATTTTGCATATACTCTAATAAATACACCCGAGAAATGTTTTGTTTTGTTTTATAAAAAAAGGGAGGAATATGGACAAGCTCAACCATTGGGATAAAAAGTAAAAAAATAACCCATGGTTTTTCCATATTTGATCCAACTGTGGGTTGATACAATGCAGCATTTTTAGAGTGATCTTTAAAACGTCCATTTAACATCCAAATAGAGACATTTAATAGACATTCTGCAAACACTCTGATAAATACACTCTAAAATGTTTTTATTTGTTTTTTTTTTTTTTAAATAAGACAAACATGGACAAACCCAACCATGGAGTTAAAAAGTGAAAATAAAATATTCTACTGTAGGGTTTGTCCATATTTGACCCAACATTGGGTTAATACATTACATATATTTTTTAGAGTGATCTACAAACCGTCCATTTAACATCCAAATGGAGACATTTAATAGACATTCTGCAAACACTCTAATAAATACACTCTAAACATGTTTTGTTTTGTTATTATATTTTTATAAAACGGTATGAATATGGACAAACCCAACCATTGGGTAAAATCAGTGTTGGGTTAGTCCATATTTGACCCAACATTAGGCTAATACAATGCATCAATTTTTAAAGTGATCTTCAAAACATCCATTTAATGTACGAATGGAGACATTTAATATACATATTGCAAACACACCAATAAATATGCATTTTTTATTCAAATTTTTTATTTTACCCAACATCGGGTCAAACATTGACAAACCCAACAGTTTAGTTCAAAAGTGTCATTTCAATTTTAATTGAGAAAAATAACCCAACAATGGGTTTGTCCATATTTGATCTAACATTGGGTTAATACAACGCAGCATTTGTAGAGTGATCTACAAATCGTCCAATTAACATCCGAATGGAGACATTTAATAGACATTCTGCAAACACTCCAATAAATACACTCTAAACATGTTTTGTTAATTATTTTAAAAATGGGATGGACAGACCCAACCACTGGGTTAAAAAATGTAAAAAAATAACCCAACGTAGGGTTTGTCCATATTTGACCCAACATTGGGTTAAATCAACCCAGAATTCTTTAAAGTGTGTAAGATATATCTGCCATTTGAATCTTCTCCTCAGGCTGGTGGGCCTTCATCAGGACAAGCCGAAGGGGGGTTGGAAAAGTCGCTTCTCTATCTTCAGCTCCAAATCAAGAGTTTCAGACGCAAGCGAGCAAAAAAAGGAAAACGCTGATGTTTAAGACCAGTCACTGTACATGCTCATATCAATATTGTCAAATAAATTCTGCTTACTTGTTGCATCAAGAGTGATTCTGCTTCCAGTGCTTGTAGATGTCAGAGAACAAAAATCAAAGCAACTTACATCTACATTGAATGGCATATTTTGAACGCCCTCACCATAATGGATTTTCTCAGTTGAGTTATAGCGACGCACACTCACTCACTTTCCTTCAACTTAATCCTTGCTTTATTAAAGATCACCACAGTGCAACGAAGCACCAATTACTCTGGCACATGCTTACCACAACTGATGCCCTTTCATCCAAGTGGTGCTCGCTGCAGAGCCATTTGGGCAGAGCTGAGCTCCAGCGAGGGGGAGCTTGAGCTTGAGCTCCTCCTTTCTTGCGCTTCTTCTACGAGTGATGTAACTGGGGGTAGGGTTAGGGGTGGGGTTGGTGTACGCATTAAAACAGCTTATAGGAGGATGAGCGAGAGCTCATGCTCCTCCTCGCTGGAGCTCAGCTATGCTCAAATGGCTCTGCAGCGAGCACCGTCTCCTTTCATCCGCAACACACAAAAACAGAATAAAGAGTGTGCAGCACTCTTCAGATTGCACTCAGTGTTTGCTCTATGCATCTTAGCTTTTATAATAATGGATGTAATAAAGTCTATTCTTCTAGTAATGAAAACCTCAAGATTGAGCCTGGTTAATTAATGAAACATAATACATACATTGTAATACTGTGATAATTACAATAATTATTTGAAATTTGGCATGTTAAAATAATCTGACACTGTGAAACGGGATTAGTTGACTCTAAAAAAAATTAGCATAATTATGAAAATTATGTCAACTTAACAGTTCCAAGTTGCAATGGTTTTACTTGCATTATTTTTGTAAAGTCAACTTGTTGCTTTTTTATTTTTATTTTTTTTGGCCTTTATTACTAGATAGGACAGATTTTAGACAGGAAGCGAAGTGGGAGAGAGAGAGACAAGGGGTAGGGTAGGGAAATGTCGTCGAGCCGGGATTCGAACTCGCGACGCCCTGACGTGCTATTGCACCATAAGTCGGCGCACTAACCACTAGGCTATTGCGCCGACAACTGGTTGCTTTTTAAAGGGCCATGAAACCCCCTCGTTTCAGCAGGGTGTTTTCACACCTCTACTTTGGAAAAAGTCAGAAAAGTGGGCGTGTCCAGCTCTGTTTAGGGAGAGTGTTGGAGGAAGAAAAGCGGCTTGGTATGGGAGTGTCTATTTGGGCGCGCTGAATTTCAGAGTCAAAACACACAACCACAACGGACAATGTGACTGTGTTTACATGGACATCTGTAGTCGAATTATTTGCCAAATTATTAAATGCTGGACTTTAACTGCAGTTTGGCTCTTTCATTCAGGGAATTCATTCATGTCCCTCGCGACAAACGTGATATTTGATTCGAGGAACTGCTGTAAGCGTGTATTTTTCATGCAATGTTTGATACCGCACGGCGAATGAGAGAAAAAAAAAACTCAGCATTTCCCGGAAACTTAGATGCACTCGGCAGGTAGCGTCAGAAAGCCGTGTGTGTTATTCCAGTCACAAAATCCAATACGAGGTTATAGTTTGGTTGTAACTGTTAGTGCTAACTATTGCACTCGGTGCAATAGTTTGTTTGATACGAATAAAATACGAACTGAATAAACAAAGAGCACTGGTCCCTCACTTACCAAATCTGTAGAGACAGGACAATCACCAGCAACTAGAGCCGCGTCTTTATTAAGAGGAGACTACAAGCGAATCTGGATCTTAGCGTTTGCAGATGAGAACAGCTCTCAGGTAAACAATAATCCTCCTTAGACACGCAAGTTATTGTTGTCGAGCGTCGCGTACACTGTTAATCCACACGTGAGTCTGAGCTCTCACAGAGAGAAAATGAAAACAAAACTTAACTGCAGCAAACTATAAAAGCAACACTTCACGCTTGTTTTGCCAACACAACGTGGCGTCTATGTCGTGTAAACACTGTGATAGTAATGAATATTAATGAAGTTGCACAATAGAGCGCGCTGATTGGTTTGAACCAAGTCTTACTCATGCATTAATGCATCACACTAAGATGCAATAAGACACACTCTAGCACAGACGTCCAGTCTGCACGCTGGAATACACGCTATTATGTCATGACCGTGACGCAGCTTCAAAAATTAGTTTCAAACCGGAAGTACGAATTTACTTGAAATAACGCAAAAACAACCAATTTACACTTTTTAGTGAAATATAGGTGTCCTAATAGTGTTTATAGCAGTGTGGGACACATATACGACTGTCAACAGCTCAAACACATGTGTTTTGGTGTTTCGTGACCCTTTAAGGCAATTGGTTTACTTGCTGTAAGTAACTAATCACTTTTTAGTGTATTCCTTAAAGCCATCAAAATCTAATACACTGTAAAACACCCGATTCCACACAATCGATTTGTGTTGGGATAACCTGAAGGATTTACGTTAACATTAGTTTTTTACAAATTTAAGTGGATTGAACATAAAACAAGTTGGCCCCCAAAAAAAACGAGTTGTGTTGTTTCATCTCAATTTAAATAGGTAATTTGAACAAACAGCAAATGTCAATGTTTGAGCACATTTATAATGAAATGTATCTGTGTTTAAAGGTGCCATATTAAATGGATTCAATGGGCTCTATCATACACCCGGCGCAGTGTGGCGCAAGGCGCGGCGCAATAGTCTTTTGGTAGTTTCAGCTTGGTGCAAGAGTCGTTTTGGCGCTGTTTAAATAGCTAATGCATTAGTGCTCATTTGTGCGCCCATAGGCGTTCTGGTCTAAACAGGGAGGCGTTCTGAGGCGGACCACTGGCGCGTCGCTATTTTGAGAAACTATAATAGATTTTTCATTAGACCAAAATAAACCCGGTCTAAACTCCAGCGCAGAGTTGCGCCTCGCTTACACACTGCTTAATACACACAAGAGAGCAATAGGCAAATATCTCTACATATGAAAAAATTTAATTATTAAGGATATATATAGGATATAATAAGAATAGATATAGAATATAAATATAAAGAATTAAAATATTACAAAACATATTATTTTCTAGCCTACATAAATATTAAAAATCACTGCTTTTATGTCTTCTTCATCTCGCGAGGCTTTTTCAGTTCATTCATAACAATTTGCTTTTGTGTAATGTTATCATTATTAGCAGTATTATTTATTATATCCATATTTATATTTGTTTTATTAAAAACAAGCTTAGATTTGCCCACCTGTCAGGTTTTAGACCATATGGGGCACAGCATGTGTTTTAGGATATAACTCAGGTTTTTGAGCACACTTCATTATTATGGTTCATTTATTTGTTTGCTGGAAATTAGAACTGAATTTAGAAATAGTTTTGAAACGAATATTTGCGCTTAACAAACAAAATTAATTATTTATAGACTAATTGATGTCTGTGCGTAAAGATTTCCCTATCCAAGAGCGAAAGTGAAAGTAGATCCATTATCTCTCATTCTCACGCAGTAGATGCTCTGTTTAACAGTTTTCTGTTAATAAACTGTTAGCTGTGAACTGTTTGCTTGTGAAATGCTCATTTTTTCCACTTAGACTTACTTTGCATCCTGTAAATAGTGAATGCGCTCTTCGCACGACACAGCTGTGTCTTAAAGGGAATGGGAGATGAGACTCTGATTGGTTTATTCTCAAAACACACATAACTCATTAAGAGAATAAGCTCAACCCTTTTAGACTATGCGCCTTGGCGCAAAGCGGATTTTCCCGTCCGTAAATTAGCAAAAATGCATTCTGACACGCCCTGAAAGCGTTTGCGCCCTGCGTTTTGCGCTCTGCGTAAGACCTTCAAAGTAGAGCCCAATATCTTAAACTGTTCTCTGGTATCTACATAGCAGGTATGTGGCTGCTTTGGTAAGTTTCCAAATTCTCCAGAAATCCTCTAATTTTACAGGTACATTTTCAATCATATTACTCTCAACAAAATGTGTGTTTTTGCTGTTTGTTTAAACTACTTAGTTGAAATGAGCCAACACAATTCCTTAGGTTTTTTGTGGGTAAGGGTGGGGGGCAATTAAATTGTTTTATGTTCAATCAATCAACTTAAATTAGTAAAAACTTTTAAGTTAACTTAATTGAATTGTGTGGGGACAGCATGAAGGAATTGTGTGAAAAGTGAAAGTGGTTCCAATGAGATATTTGTTGTATTTACTTCTTGGGTTGTGCATTTTTTTAATTTGATCTTTTTCCCACCAAAATAAGTCTCTCCTGTTCACAGTAAGTGCAATGACTTGATCAAGAACATAACAATTACAGTTAAAAGCAAAATTATTTTATAATAAATGCTTGAAATGTACATCTTTATTTAAGCTGTGATGAACATTATTCCAGTCTGAACTGAAGTGTTAAGGCTGATTTATTCTTCTGCGTCAAGCACACATACTAGGTCCAGCACAGCCTTCATACAGTCGCAGACCCCTCGCACCTCTCAAAAAAGTAACTACAAGTCGCAACAATGGGTAGCGCAAGCTCTGTGATTGGTCGGTTTGGTAGCAATGATGGGCGGTGCTGAGAGCCGCAAGCCCAATGGAGCAAGTGTGCGGAGTCCCGTGATGGAGCTCCAGATGGAGCCTTTTGTTTTGTGTTTACCTTAAAGTTTAAAAGATAAAAGTTGTTGCACGTTCACCAGTTCCTTTCTCTGAATGAGCGAGTTTGAGCTACTTGTACATTAAAGTAGCGTTCAGAAAAAAACAAAACACCAGTGAAGAAACTTGACACAGAGGAACATGACATACTGCCAGCTAGTGTTTCAGAAGTGCTATTGATGAGCAGCACAAAGGCTGCGTCTGAAATGGCATACTTCTATACTATATAGTATGCTAAAATTTATACGAGCCGAGTAGTATATCGGAAATCATAGAATTCGAAAAACAGAACGCGAAAAGTACCTGGATGCCCTACTACTTCCGGCGAGATTCTAAAGTGCGCATTTGATGGACGCTATGCTATCCCATGATGCACTGTGAGAGAATTCATGAATGGGAGTGAAGCGACGCAACTGACGCGGGTAGGTTACGTGACAAAATGGTGGAGGTAGTACGTCCGAGTTCAATTATACATTATACATTCATACTGTATAGAACGTACTTTTCTAACAGTCGAGTTGTACATTTAAATTCAAATGCAGTACCTACTGAGTGATAGGCGATTTCAGATGCAGCCAAACAGCACGCTGAAGTATAAATGCACGGCTACACGCAGTTCTTCTACACAGTTCCTTCATGTTGCCCCAACACAAATCAATTAAGCTAACATTATAGTTTTAAAAAATTTAAGCAGATTGAATGTAAAACATTTAAGTTTTGTCAAAAATACTTGTGTTGTTTTAACTCATTCATACATAATTATACTTCAGAAATCATTCTAGGAAGCAAATTGGATGCTCAAGAAATATTTATTCATTATCATCATCAACGTCGTAAACCACCAGAGTGTTCAGATTTGTAAAAGAATAGCCTCTGCTCTGTAAATGAGCAGTCAAATGTTAACATTGCCCTCCTTTGCATCTTTATATCTTGATTTGAAGTCAATGACCGGAATGTAGGTTTTCCATTCTCCCGATGGTTTGTCCTTTTGCAGTCCAACCAGGCTGGAGAACAAAAAAAAAAAAAACAATGCACGATTGGACATCAAAAAACCAAACAAAGAAAATGAAAAACAAGCAAACAAAAAATATGCTAAATACGCTTATCATAATGCTAAATCACAATAGTAGTAGTATTAATAATTAGGTTTTTCTTTCTGCAAGCTTTACTTTTACCTAAATAGCAAATAAATTATTACAGCTCAGAACAATGTTTTATGTATAATTGTTTAGTTTTGTGGCAAGAAGTCGTGTAATAATGCATCCAGCTGGTTGTAATTGCAGAATAAAGTCTTTCAGTTTTAAATAAGAGCTGCTGTTAAACCGCTCTGACCTTATTCTACAATAATAACCGGCTGGATGTACATTATCCTCATTTTTATATGTCCGCAAAGCTTAACTCTTAGACACAATTGAGCTGTAAAAATTAACTAGCTCTTTAATTAAACGTAAAGCTTGCAACAAGGAAAAAATGGTTGGATGCAGCCTAAACAGAAGTCAGAATTATTAAAAAATAATTCGCAGGAGGGCGAACAATTCTGTCTTCAACTGTATATGTATTACATGGTAAATCAGATATTCCAGACAGCCGTGTAATAAATTTGACAAGCACTTCACAAAACAATCTCAGGATTTGGATGGTCTTTAGCACATGTTATTTACCTGAAAAACTTGTCTTTTTGGTTTACACTCTTCCAGATTTTGTCCAGCAGCTGCATGGTGGCAGCGATAGCGACTTCTGAGGCTTTATCGTGATCCTTTCCATGACTGGATCCATCATAGTCTTTATTGATGCCATCAGCACCTTTTCCAATGCCAGTTGTGAAGTCCCAAGTACCTCCATGGCTGCACTTTCCTGTCCAAAATTATTAATACTATTAACTGACTTTAACATTATTTGTTTTTTCTACTATGGAAGTCAGTGGTTGCAGGTTTCTATCGTTCTTCAAAATATCTTCTTTTGTGTTCAACAGAAGAAAGAAACCACTTGAAGAGTAAAAAGTGAGTAAATTGTCATTTTTGGCTGAGCTATTTCTTTAATGAGTTATTTTTTGGTTTCCCCGTTTTCAATAAAACTAATCCGGAAATGGAGTGTGTGTGATGCCATTAGCTCCGTCTCACTATTTCTCTGGATTTTTCATGCTTCAAAACGTTTGGGATGATGCAAGTACATAAATATGCAAAATATATAGCTGTTCTAGTGGTGTTTGCATAATGTAATGAAAAAGCTATGCATATTGTGGGCGAGGCAGTGGCGCAGTAGGTAGTGCTGTCGCCTCACAGCAAGAAGGTCGCTGGTTCGAGCCTCGGCTCAGTTGGTGTTTCTGTGTGGAGTTTGCATGTTCTCCCTGCCTTCGCATGGGTTTCCTTCGGGTGCTCCGGTTTCCCCCACAGTCCAAAGACATGTGGTACAGGTGAACTGGGTAGGCTAAATTGTCCGTAGTGTGTGAATGTGTGTGTGGATGTTTCCCAGAGATGGGTTGCGGCTGAAAGCGCATCCACTGCATAAAAACTTGCTGGATAAGTTGGCGGTTCATTCCGCTGTGGCGATCCCGGATTAATAAAGGGACTAAGCCGACAAGAAAATGAATGAATATACATATTGTGCTTTTAAGTATGACTATATAATTTTATGTTAATTGCTCGCTAATGTTTCTGCCGCTGTTTGTACTTGATTTTAGTTTTTTTTATCTGTGAAAAAAAAAAAAGATTACCTATCGGCTTTGATCCTCCAAAGTACCCCGATGTCAGAATCTTCTTCTCAATAA